>NC_142949.1:39415331-39435331 GCF_046866305.1 Octopus bimaculoides | reverse complement strand
AAAAAGAAACAGTGTTCGACGCATATAGAAATAAAAATCCTACAGCATTTTTTAATAATTAAATGTTTCTGGTTTCAAATTTTGGCTCAAGGCCAGCAATTTCGGTTTCGGGGAAAAGGGCAAATCGATTACATCGACCCCGAAAGGATAAAAAGGCAAAGCCGACATCGGCGGCATTTGAACTCAGAACGTAATGATGGACGAAATGTCGCGAAGCATTTGGCCCAACCTGCTAACGATTCGGCCAGCTCGACGTCTTATCTTTATAATTAAAGGTTATTAGGAAATGCATTAAAAAAAACAAAGAAAACAGATGAAAATATTTTGTGTCTTGTGAAAGTATAAGTCATATCATCATCATCGTTATCTTTTACTATACATCACGTGATCAAAATTGGCCATAGACTAAACAATAAACACAACACCACTACAAGAGAACATGTGGTCAATTGATCTGCTAAAAATAACCACGAAATTCCCTTCAAATTACAACACACTATTTTAAAAATGGAAGAGACATTGGATAATGAAGTTCTAGATTCGCTGTTGCTAATACCAGTGTGTACCTGTAAGACCAGATCAGCCCTGGTCTTGGTCTGGTAGATCAGAGATAATACGGGCTCTGTCAAATATATACAATGAATATAGGTGTGTCAGCAACACCGACAGGACCTTACTAACCTTTGGTAACCGTTCTGGGTCTCCAGGGTGTCTGGGTACAAGTTTCATAAGCCTCTGAAATCCGTAGTCTATAGTCGGTTCTGTTAAGGCTGCATTTCCGAACGGGAAAAGAATGGGAAAAGATAAATGTTTATGGCAGGAAGGTAAAAATTAAGCATTTCAATATACATGTATACATATAGACAACACACACTCACACACAAACACACACACAAACACACACACGCACACAGACACATACAGTTAAAAACCGTATAGTAAATGCACAGACGAACGGAAAACAGACAACGAAAGTCTCCAATTCTTCCTCAGTTAACGGCCAGAGGGTCAAACGCAATTTCGCGCCTTTAGCGATAACATTGTTTCCCTTCTGGTGGCAACCGGCAAGAAGGCTGCCGGGAGATGTGGGATCAAAACAATAACAGAACGAAACGGGCAAACAATAAATAGATAAACATGTGTGTGTGTGTGTCTTTTATATTTTACTTGTGTCAGTCGTTAGGCTGCGGTCATGCTGGGGCACAGTCTTGAGGAATTTTAGGCGAATGAATCAACCGCAAGACTTATTTTTTTAAAGCACGGTACCTATCTTGTCGGTTCTTTGGCTGAACCGCTTAGCAACGGGACGTAACACACCAACACCGGTTGTTAAGCGGTGGAGAGAGACAAACATACACACATTCACACACACTTTCAAAGATATATACACAAACATACCCTTATATATATATGTGCATTTGTGTGTGTATTGGTATAAGCGTATACACAATATATTACAGAATATAAAACGTGTGAGATATTACCTGTATATACAAATCGGCCGGGTGCACCTTTACAAAACTGCTTCGACTTATAGGATAATGTCACCTCCACTACCCCTGGAATGTGTCGAGGTGGAGTCTGTACCCTGATAGCGTGAGAGGTGATCAACTGTAATATATAAATAGATATCGAACACATTCGATGAGAAGAAAGAATCATACATAGGCATACATACACGCACGTGTGTTCGTGCGTGTGTGTGTGTTTATCTGTTTATCTAGCTCTCTCTTTCTCTCTCTCTATATATGTATGTATATATATATAAAGAGAGAGAGAGAAAGAGAGAGAGAGAAAAGAGAGAGATGTATATATACAAAATATTTATTGATCGTAGGAGTCAATATCTTTGACGATTAAAAGTTATTACTTTAAAAACCCCAACCAGATCAACATCAATACCTACATTATGCATATGTATGTATGTATGTATGCATGTATGTATGTATGTATTATGTATGTATGTATGTATGTATGTATGTATGTATGTATATCAGTTTGAACAACAAATATAGAAAACAGTAAATATAAATTCCAAGCAAAACAAATGCTTGATTTATTGGAACTTTTTTTGTTTCCAGAGAAGGTAAACAAATACCTAACGGCATGGAGACCAACTCCAAGTAAGAAAAGGGAAATAATCACAAGGAATCAACAATCAAACCTCCCGAATTAACATGCTGTTCAGGTAAAGACAATCTGTTATTTTTTTTTTTCTTTTCTTTCATTTTCTGGAGATTGGCGGAAACCAAGAAAATAATATGGCTGATGTCTTCATAGACTTTTAAAATTGATGACGAATCCAACACTGAATACATATTTACTCATTAAAACATCGAAGCAGATCTACATAGACGTACACAGACACAAACCATTCTATAAATGGTGTCACTCTAATCATTTATACATCGAAAAAACGTGCAAAATCCATACAAACAAGAATAAAAACGAGAAATCGTTGACGAGACTTTCTATAAGTAAACCAAACAGTGCGTGCATATACACAAACACACGCATACATACACACACACACACACATATATATATATATATATATATATATATATATATATATATATATATATATATATGCGTGTGTATGTAGGTGTGTATATAGATGCCAAGCAGACATCTAAATTAGCGGGCGCATCGTCGCTGTTTAGTGCCGTCTATCAGCGTCTTGTGAAAATGGAGGTCTGTCATTTCACGGCTCTCGTCGTCTCGTCTCGTTTCAATCCAGACTTTTATCTCCTCTACACTTCTTCCCCTCCCCCATTTACCTATTTAGACTCTTTTGTCTTAAGAACAATCTAGAATCAACACACACACTACAAAATATCTGTATATATATATATATATATATATATATATATATATATATATATATATATATATATATATATGCGTACACCGACTTATTCATATATGAACACACATAAACGAATATACATATATACATATACATATATTCATATATACACACATGTATTATATATATGTACATATTATATCTATCCCGATACTTATCTATTTGTCTCTCTCTATGTGTGTGCATATACATATGCACACACGGACACACATGTGCATGCACACACGAACACACACGCTGATGAGAGTCAGTGGTGGCGGAAATGGTGTGGTCGGTGATGGCCGGTGTTATTTTAATGAGACCGGTTTTTAGGTAGTATTAATAATTCTCGTTATAGTGGGTGGGTGGGTGGGTGGGTGGCAGCGATGGCAATGGTAGAAGTGGTAGTGGTGGTAAGAGTAGTGGATGGTGATGCTGGTGGTGATGGTGATAATGGTAATTTTAGTAGTTGTAGTAGTAGTAGGAGGAGGAAGAGGAAGAGAACGATGAGGTGCAGAAGCACTAGTAGAGTAGTAGGAGGGAGAGGATGAAAATGAGGGGCAGCAGCAGCAGCTCTTGTAGTAGTAGTAGTAGTAATGGCAGTAGCAATAGTAGTAGTGACAGTAGTAGTAATAGTAATAGTAGTAGTAGTAGTAGTAGTAGTGTTGGTGGTAGTTGCAGCGGTGGCACGAGTGGCGGCAGTGGTGGCGCTGGTGTGGAGGCATGTCGCAGGTGTCTCAATGAGAAAATCTAATCATTGCAACGATGCTATCTACCCGACGTTGATTCCTGTGGCGATCTTCGGTTTGGTGAGAATATTCTTCATAACTTCCCTGCCTGGATAGCCCTCACATACCTGCCCGCCTGCCAGCCCGTCTGCCCGCCTGCGTGCTTGCCTGCCAGCCTGCATGCATGCTTGCCTGCCTGCCTGCCTGTCTGCCTGCCTTCCTAGTTGCCTGTCTGTCTGTTCGTCCCAATAGGTAACGATGTGTTTCTTTATCCTCATTCCTCAAATTCTGTCAACGTGGATCTATCTTTGTTTTATCCATATACTTTTTGATATATACACATAAAAGCGCGTGCGCACACAAACACACTCGTATGTATATACACACATATATATATGTATGGGTGGCTCTGTGTGTCTACCCGTTTCTTCTGACAAATTTCATATGTCTATGTGAAACACAGACACACACACGGGTTGATTAGCATAAATGAATTATTTGGTAGCTAAACAATAAGAAAAATGGCTATGTATATATATACATGTGTGTGTGTAAATATATATAAATAACACACACACACACATATGTGTGTGTGTGTGTGTGTGTGTGTGTGTGTGTGTGTGTGTGTGTGTGTGCATTAGATATTCATTCTTAACGTTTATTTTAATCCACAGAGACATTGGTCATAGCACTTATTAATTTCTAATTAGTAATAGAGCACTCTCAGTGATTAAATACTTTGTTTGGACGATTAGAGATATGCCACGTGGGGTCACATGTGTGTGTATCTATTTACCACACAAAAACACACATGCACCCCACCCACACACACGTATATACAATTATACATATGCGTATACAAACATATATTCCTGTGTATTATCATGCTATTCCTCAAGTGAAACTTTAAGTAGCAAAATATTCACCCTGTAAATTGTATTTAGTTACAAAATCTTTCTCTACCTTGTGTTACTGAACACTAATTTCGCAATCTTCCAGTTTATGGTGCGTGTGTGCGTGTGTATGTATGTATATATATATATATATATATATATATATATATATATTTATACGAGTGAGTGGATAAACGAAAGACAGTTGAATTGCGTATATTGTTATTTAAAACATTTTGATTCGGTTCTATGTCACTTAAAGTTTCGCAGGCTCCTTCTTGCAGGAACCTCGCTCGTTCAGGCTCAGATCTGAGCCCTATCGAGCTTGGTTTCCCAAAGACGCTTATGAAGCATTAAGTGGCATGGAATCGAGTCAAACTGTTTTAAATGAAAATATACAATACGATATTATATAATATAACACACACACACACACATATATATATATACATACACACATACACATACATACACACACACACATATATATGCATACATACACACATATACACGCACATATATATATTGATTCATCCATTTAATTTTACATCTGTATACACACATACACACACGCGCGCGCACACACACACACACACACACTATATATATATATATATATATATATATATATATATATATATATATATATATATATATACAGTTCTAGGTTCGTTTATTTTTTTCTAACTTTTAGAACCTCCTGCCCCCCCATCCACTCTAGAACCACCAGCACCAGCACCACCGCTTACCCCGCGCCTCCCTCCCTCTTGAATCAACCAACCAACCGACCGACCGCTCCCAACCGCTCCCACCAATTCCCGCTTTAATTCGATTGTGTGTTACTATCTGTGTTGAAGATCAGTTGAGTGATTTTGACATTTCATCAGCCGTTTAGTTTGTCTTCAGTGAAACTCTCATTAATAATGGAAGCGAATGGCAAATGTGACGAGAACTACCGAGAACTGGCGAGAACTGGTGAGAACTGGCAGCCGACTTTTGCCAAGATATGGGGTTAGAAAGCGAATAAAATAATAATAATAATATTAATAATAGTAATAATAATAATAATAAACGAAAGAATAAAAGATTAAAAGGAGAAAAACAATGTTTCAGTGAGCGAAGGCAGGTTAGGTGGTTGGTAGTTGGTTAGTGTGTGTGTGTGTGTGTGTGCATGTATGTGTCTGTATGAAAGTGCGTGTGTATCTGTTTGCATGTAGGCGTGTATGTGTGTGTGTATATATATATATATATACATATATCTATATCTATATGCACAAATGTGAACATACATTTACATACATACATGCGCATATGTGTGTATATGTATAAATACATATCTTTTTGTACACACACACATATATACTCGAATGTGTATATGTATGTAAATATATTCATATACACATGTATGTGACATACATATACAAACATATTTATATATATACACATATACATACATACCTATATCTACACACACACACTTTAATATGTGGGATGGGTGATGAGAACATTGCCGTGTATAAGACGCTTGTGTTGTGGTGTGTGTAGTTTGCTGCGTGGTGTGTAGGGCTGTGCTGTTACCGTGTTCTGTTTTGTATATTGTATGACAGTGTTTAAGGAAGGTCAGGTGCGATTGACTAGACGTGTGAGATAGATAGATAGATAGATAGACATACATATACATATGCACACATATATAAATATATATATATATAGTTATAAATGTATGCATCTACGTATGTGTGTGTGTCTGTGTGTACGCTTGCGTGTAGGAAAGAAGAAGAAGAAGAAGAAAGAAAGAAAGAATGAGGAGAAGATGGGCAATGGAGAAGGTGTAAAAGAAGGAGTGAAGGTAAAGAAAAAAAAAGAGGAGGAAATGAAAAAGAAAAAGAAAGGAAGTAAACGATGACAATAAAGAGAACGAGGAAGAGAAAGAAGCGGGATTGGGAGGAAGCGGAGAATGAGAAGAGTAACAAGTTCTACAAGAAGCTAAAGAACATCTCGAAGACTAGAATGGTTGTGTGGCATCTTTGAAGAGTTGACGTCCGTCTCTACCAACAGAATTGGGTTATTAAGGAAACAGTCTCTTGAGATCCAGCTAATTCTTTGTTAAGATTTACTAATGGCGACGGAGCTTATGGCGGCTGGGTGAGTTCGGCGATAATGGCGGTGGCGGTGGCGGTTCTTGTGGTTTTGGTTGTAGTAGAGTGGTGGTATTGGAAGTTGTGGTTGTGATGACTGAGGACGGTTGATATATGTATAACTACTGTCAGTTACACACACACACACACGTGTGTATGTGTATAAATATGTATGCATATATATAGTTATACATGTATAGATACATATATATTATATGCGGTTGTACTATGAACAGACAGGCACACAAATACATTTAAGTTGTTAGAAGCTGAAACTTTAATAAGCGCCAGTCTAAATTTCACTGTGGTAAGTTTGTTCTTTTCTCCGTATAAAAACGTATAATAATAATAATAATAATAATAATAATAATAATAATAATAATAATAATAACAATAATAATAAAAAAGAATCGGAGAGAAGCATTTTTCAAACTTCGAAATCAAACATTTAAAAATATTAGGAAAGAAGAAAAAATAGAAAAGAAAAAGGAAAAGAAGATAAAAGAAAGTGAGAAGAAAGATAAAGCAACAATAAAAACAAAGTAGGAGAAAATCTAGGAGGAAAATGCAACATGGATGTCAAGGGGAGAGGACACACAGGAAGTGGGGACATGTTGCTGTTAGAAAACAAAACTAAAAAGGAAACAAAACTAATCAATAAAATCGATATTTCTTGTATTGACAGGCAATAAGTTTGTTGTTGTTGTTGTGTTTCTGCCATTCTTTCATAAGAAGAATGGATTCAAATTTTGGCACAAGGCCAGCAAGTTCAGGTGAGGAGTAAGTCGATTACATCCACCGCCATCCCCCAATGCACAACTGGTACTTATCTTATCGATCCCGGTAGGATGAAAGGCAAAGTCGATCTCGGGAGAATTTGAACTTAGAACGAAACGATTCTGACAGCTAGATGCCTTAATACTACTACTACTACTACTACTACTACTATATCAAGTGCCAAATTAAGTCAAGCGACATAGTTTGACCTGTTTATAGATCCCTGATAAGGCGTGATGGTCAAGTATGGACTGCATTTGGGCATACATAGGTCTGCACATCCAGTACCTTATCAGAAGAACAGGAAGAAATAACCTGTGTCCACTAGTAGACTACGAACTAGAATTCCACGCAGAATCGATGGGAGAAAAATCTACAGTAGGGTCACACTAACCTTCCATAGTACTAGAAACTGGGTTTGAACCAGGAACATCAGGTTAACGTTATAAGGCTGTTAGTTAACATTAAGTCGCTTACATCGTTGATCTGCTGTTGAGTTAGATGTGCACAGATGGCACGCAATCTATGAACCCTTTAAACTACAAAGCTGGTTGTGTTATGTGATGTTGTGGAGAGCTGTATGTGTAAGTGTGTGGTGTGTGTATGCACGTGTTTATATCTGGTTAAGTCTATGTCAGTAAATATGAGAACGTAATATAGTAAAACAATGAGTGATGGTTGTTGTCGTGTACGTGTATGTACGTGTAAATACACACACACATATATATGTATACATCTACAAGTATGTATATATATATATGTGTGTGTGTGTGTGTGCGTATACATATTTACACACACACACACATATATGAATATATTTGAAGACATATATACATACATGCCTATATACACATACATACATATATATATATGTGTACGCATACAGAAGCACACACACGCAAGCATATATAAAGTCATATGTTTCTATGTATTTTCTCTGTCGGTTTGTCTGGCTGCCTGCCTGTCGCCCCCCCCCCCGTCTCTCTCTCTCTCTCTCTCCTTCCTTCACTCTCTCTGAGTGCACCAGATATTTGGAGGAATCTGACAGTCGACTGTCACATAATCTCTGCCCGGATTGACAACATTGATCTCATATGTCAGACCAAGAACACCACCACCACCACCACCACCACCACCACACCTACTACTACTACTACTACTACTACTACTACTAGGCTTTGCAGGTGCTCGCATCTTCCACGAGGAGGCGGTGGAGGTATGTCCTCAGAGCTTTGTTGCCGGCATAATCGATATAATCGATACCAATACCAAGACATGGGTACTTTATTTTATCAACCCAGGAAGGATGAAAGGCGTGTTGCCCATGGAATGAATTGAACACAAAACGTTAACTAACAACAACAACAATAATAATAATAATAATAATAATAATAACAATAATATAACTCGAATGTGGAGCCTAAAAACTGAAACAATCCCTATAGCCGCCTTGGTCTAGGATCTTCAGTTATAATTTCAATATTGATGTTATGTTATGTTATGTTATGTTATGTATGTATGTGCACGCGCGTATCTGTGTGTGTCTGCAGTAAAAGATTGTGGCTTGGATCCGCATTACTTCGAGATTCACAGACTCCAAAGAATTTCCGATCGTTCGGATGCTTTGATGTCAAGTAGTGGGCGCATATTTGCGCCGGTGTCTCTCTAGATTAGAGAAGCGGTAAAAATCCCAGTATTGTTGTTTTTATTGCATCGCTCAATGTCACTTAACATAACAGTTTGATAAACAGAGATCGATACAATAAGTAATTAACCTAAATATTTACCGTCATTTACTACAATACGACTAGAAGCGGAGTTCCAGCATGGCCGTTGTTTAATGACTGAAATCAATAACAAAATGAAAGGAATACATTCACACAATTCAATAAACACACACATAGATGCATATACACAGCGCTGCACAAACACACACACACATATATATACTTACATGTACACACACACACACACACACACACACACACTCAACTGTTTCCCCTTTTATTGGCCTCCGTCATATATGCTTACCCATGTCTTTTATCTTTTTTGTTCCATTCATTAAGACTGCGCCCATGCTGGGGCATCATCTTGGAAAACTCAAGTCGAACAAATCGACTTCAGTACATATTCTATCGGTCACTTGTGCCGAACCGCCTGGTTACTAGGATGTAAACACACAAACACCAGTTGTTGTGTTTACACATATCTATCACGTGTGTACAAATCTATTTGTATATATTTGCATAAATATGTGTGTGCATCTTTAGAAGTATGTTAATGAATAAATATACGCAGCTATGTTTACATCTAGGTACGTATACACCTACACACATATATATGCATACACACACACACACACACACACACACACACACACACACACATATATATATATATATATACATGCATACCCCCATACTTATATACAGCAACATATATACAATCTACGTTCTGCTTGTGTGCCTTCAATTCAATATAGAAACACACACACAGAGTTTGCTTCATACTTACAAACTCAGATACACACAGACACGACACATAATAGGCATCGATACATACACAATATTGTATGACAACATTGAATATCGATAGACACTTCGATCAAAACTAAATATACATTGACTGTCTCCGATCTAAACAAAGTCGACGGAATGAAAGAGGATGGCTCTTCCCTCAGGGGTACTTAATAAAGAGGTATATAAAGCACGACAGACACACACATGCATATTTATGTATGTATATGTATTTATTTATAGTCATATGTATACATAGTATACATATATATATTTATATATACTTATGAACATATATTTACAATATTTAGTTATTTATAGCATAGATAAATATACAAACAAGCATATGTATATATATATATATATATATATATATATATATATATATATATATATATATATCTTTCATTTGCCCCCTCTCTCTTTATATATCTTTATATACTTATACACATATATATGTGCGTATATATTTATGTCTGACTGTGTATGTATGTATCTATCTATATATCTTTTGCGTACACATACACACACTCACACACTTTAATTTATCGAGGTCATTCAATTGCACACGTGATCACGCCACCCATAAGCCCTGACCAACGCAATCACACAGCTGCCTTCGTCCATCTTTGATCGTACGGTGAGTTTTCTACACAAAATGGCTGACACAAAATAGAAGTACTCACGCACGCACACACACACACACACACACACACACACACACACACACACACACACACACACACACACACACACACACAATATGCACAAATATAAACAAACAGAAAACTAAACTAGAAATATTTTCCTCTGATGTGACGATCTATCACGAAAATCAACATTTTTCACAAATTCAATAATGTATTTTTTGTATGTGTTTGTGTATATATGTATTTGTGTGTGTGTGTGTGTGTGTGTGGACGTGTGTGAAAATATACATTATCACATTCAAAAGTACAACATATATATATATATATATATATATATATATATATAAATCTTTCCTTTCCCGAGCGTCCAATAATACTATCCGTATCACGTCCTCACGTTGTTTTTTTTGTCTTTTTCCTTTTTTGAACTATATATACATACATACATACACACAAATATATCCATGAGTGTGTGTGTATGTGTGTGTATGTGTGTGTATGTGTGTGCCTCTAATTCAAAGGGTTCGGCCTTGTCCAATTCTGTGTCACGCTGAATCTCCCTGAGAACGGCATTAAGGCTACCGGAGTCTGTGGAGTGCTCAGCCACTTGCACGCTAATTCCACGAGCAGGCTGTTCAGTCGATCGGATCCAATGGTACCGTCGCCGTCGTAGCCGACGGAGAACCAGTTAATAATTAGCAATAATAATAATTGGCTTAATGATAGAGGCAAAAAGCCCTTTATTTGACACAAGGGTCACACAAATACAGCATTGGCAATATATTCAATTGCATGCTGTCGTCGTCGTCGTCGTCGTCGTCGTAGTAGTAGTAGTAGTAGTAGTAGTAGCAGCAGCAGCAGCTTTACTTTTTCAATGATTTGTCATTCATGAGGCGTTGAGATTGTTGTCCAGCGTGACAAACATGAAGCAGAAGAAGGGGGTGAAGGTAAGTTTGTCCCCTGGCCCATCCTCATCCCATCTTCCACGTGACCCCGGCTGCCGTATAAGGGGGAAGCTGAAGGTGAGAGTTAGTAAAAGATGATAGCAAGGCGTTGGAGAGATAGATGTTTGGGAGAGAGAGAGAGAGAGAGAGAGAGAGAGAGAGAGAGAGAACGTACGGGAGAAACATAGAGAAGAAAGAGTGACAGATAGATTGATACAGAGAAAGGCAGACAGAGAATGGAAAGGAGGAGAGAGAGAGAGAGAGAGAAAGAGAGAGAGTCTGGAAGAGACAGAGATAGATAAAGGAGAAACGAATGAAAGAGAGACAAAGTAAAAGAGAGATTGGCAAGGAAAGTGAGGAGAGAGACATGAGTACGAGAGAGACGGATACGAATGAAAGAGAGAGAGACGTGAAGAGAGAAAAAGAGTAAAGGATGAAGGGAATGAGGGAAAGAAAGGAAGGAAGGAAGTAAAGGAGTGGGGTTGTGGTGGCGTGTAGGTCGGCCGGGATTGAGTTAATGAAGAAAATGATGCGACGACAGCTTATCAAACAGATGGAACAAGGAGCCAAGAAGGGTAATTTTTGAAAGTGACTCTTGGAGTTATATCGCTTGTGTATATATGTGTATGTATTTCTTTTTCTCTCCTTCTTTTTCATTACCTCTGCATCTCTCATAAATATGAACTCTTCATTCCACCCCCCACCCCCCAATCTAATACTGCCCATTCCTACCTCCACACACGCCGCCATCATTCAGGGTTTAATTTTCAGGTTTGAATTGTAAGAATATAAATGGCGGTTATTTGTGGCGGGAATGACCCTGAACATCAGTCGCCATTATAATTCAGTTCTGCTTCCTGTCGTCTGCCCTGTGCAGTACACATACACACATAAGCGTACAACCAACGCACACATTACACATACATATAGTATAAACTATGATACACACACACACGCACACACAGATTCACAGGAGCATTGAAGCAAACAAACACACACGTGTACACAGGAAGTCAATATTCTACATAAATATACATATGCTTCTATATACGACACACAACACACACACATACGACGGGCTTCTTTCAGTTTCCGTCTATCAGATCCAGTGACAAGGCTTTGGTCGGCCCGAGACTATAGTAGAAGCCACCCTATATGCCACGCAATAGGATTGAACCAGGGACCATGGTATTGGTGATGGTGATGGCGGTAGTAATTAAGTGTTGAGGTTTTAGTTTATTCAGCAGCAGATGTGGTTGCGCTGAGGTCACGGTGTGGGTTCAATATCTGTGATAGCCGAGATGGCTTAGATGGCGATGATGATGATGACAATGATGAGGAGATGGAGGGGGAGAAGGAGGGGAAGGAGGAAGGCGAGGATGTTGATGATGATGAGAATGATGATGAGGGCGGTGGTGAAGATGATAAGGGGTTGGGGATAATGACTATGATGATGATGATGATGATGATGATGGAATGATGTCACGATATTGGAGGTGGTAAAGGTGGCGATAATGATGATGATGATGATGATGATGATGATGATGACGGTGGGTGATAATGACGAGGGTCGATGATGGTGAGAACGATAAGGGCGCTAATGACGGTGGCGGTGGCGACGAGGGTCGTAGTGTTGATGATGACTCGGCTTTAATCTCCACTTTGCCTTATTGTAAATTCGCTAAAAATCCTCTCCTTCAACCGTCAAAACACCACCACCACCACCACCAACACCACCATCATCAATACCGCCGCCGCCGCCACCGCCTCGATCGCCATTACACTCTCACCTTTCTGTTGATAGTGTCACAGTGAATGGCTGCAAGGTCATGAATGATTTACGATGGTTGCCCGCCACCACACCACATCACCCTGCATCAACCGAAACCCACCCCCACCCCCAAAACCACCGCCGCCTCCTTCACCATCACAATCATTAGCGAACGCAATAAAAAGATTTTGTCTTAAGACTGATGCTGAAACTTTTTGTCTTTTATTCCATTCTTCAGTCTCTCTGTCTCTCCATCTAATTCTCCGTCTGTCCGTCTGTTTGTCTTTCTTCTCCTCCACTTCACATCCTCTGTTTGTCTTCCAGGCAAATGATCATCCATATTTATATTTATTAACTTTAGAAGAGTCAAGATTAAAAGTCTTATCAATTACTCTCTCTCTCTCTCTCTCTCTCATTCTCTGCCTCTCTCTCTCTCTCTCTCTCACCAACGGCATTGACATCGATTACCGATCGGCAATCGGATAACTTCATATTCGTGGCTTGCCGGGAAACTTCGAGTACTACATGTGAGTGCTCCATGTTTGCGTAATATATTAAACGTATTCAATTGTTTCAATGATTCTCGGGTTTATTTGTTCCGTTGTTACACGCGTGATTAACTAACCGTATATGTGTGTATGTATGTATGTATGTATGTATGTATATGTACGTCTCTGTCTGTGATTCCACTCTGTCGTTGCTCAGAGTTTCTCACAGTTACACAGAGTAAGTAATATGGCTGGATTCCTCCAGACGATTTTGCTAAAGTCGAAGGACACGAATCCGTCCAGCATCTTGAAAGATCACACCTGGGAGAAAAGATCGAATGGATTCGATGCCGCTTTTCTCAATAAATAATAAGCTCTATTACTTTATTTATTTATATATATATATATATATATATATCTTCATGTGTGATCTACTGTGAAAGTATAGATCGTTAGAAACTATACCAAATCTGGAGGGTTGGGCAAGGGTAGAGGGAACAAATATGGGAACAAATGAATATGACCAGCAATAGAAAGAAAACATACACATTGCCGATCCACACACATACAACTCACACATGTATGCCATGGCACATACACACACACATACGGCAAAGTGAAAAAAAAAAAAATACAAAACTAACGACTACACGAACGACGCTAAAGATAACAGCTCCAAAAGGAACAAATAATAATAATAATAATAATAATAATAATAATAATAATAATATTTTAATAATTTTAATACTGTTAACGGGAGCGACAATGTTGGTGATGATAGCAATGATTATGATGATGATGATGATAGGGATGATGTAGAGGAGAAAAAAAAAGGCTCGGGAAGCGATTGAACTAAAATCTAGATATTAATAAGCTAAGAAAGAGAGAAAGAGAGAAAGAGAGGATGGGTTGTGGTTGTGGTGGTGGTGGTGGAGCAAGGACCCGTATGTAGCTACCGTGTTTTTTAATAGATCCCTCCATATTTTTCTATCTATTTTGCTTTCGTTTGTCTCTTGGAGAGAAGGGGTGGGAGAGGGAGAAGATGTGCAGCAGAGAGGGGCGGAGGCGAGAGGAGGCGGAAGAGAGGGCTTCTTTTTTACTGTTTGTGTTCTTTTAGTTCTCGTGCATTACTTTGTGAGGGTGGGGTGGGTGAGGCAGTGATTCTATATGTATGTAGATACGTACATACGCACGTACGTATGTAAGCAATTATGTGTATACACACACACACACACACACACACACAAATACAGACATGTGTGTGCATAAAATAGACGTATTTCTCTCTAATCTGTTCTTTCTTCCGAAAACCCCTTTAAATATACTCAACAACAACAACAACAACAACAATATCATCATCACCATCAACAGACGCTCGCCAGACGAGAGATGGCGCTGTAATCATGTCGCTGGCAGACGGACGCTTCCAGACAATGTTAGCAAAGTGTTTAGCAATCTATAAGCTTCTGTTCGAAGACAATTTGGTGCCAGTGAATAACAGGGAGGAGCTCATTCCACAAGATTCTCTCATTTATGCAGATAACACACATAAATACTAATATATATATATATATATATATATATATATATATATATGCACACACAAATATACATACAAACATACATACATACATATGTATAAGTAAATATACATATAGGTCAATATTATTATATAGATATAGCTTGATTGAAAAAGGGAGTTGTAAGGAATTGCTCATACGTACCTCCAAATACGTATACACATATATACATACACACACATACATATACATGCACCAACACACACCTACACGCACACGGGAACATATATACACACATTCATAAATATATGAGCCTTATAAGTGTGTGTGTGTATACATACGTATATATATATAAATATATATGTATATATATATGTGTGTGTGTGTGTATATATATATATATATATATATATATATGTATATGTTGGGAGGGAGAGAAAGAGGAGGGAAAGAATAAAGGGAGAAAGACGAAGAGAGGGGACAGAAGACAAATACCCTTCACCGGCTTCCAAAATATTTTACCCCTTTGCCGAAATGCGAGAGTCCCTACTAAAATGAAACAGTCCCCTCTGAAATGCCACCCACTTCATCTCTTTAATTATAATTCAAGAATAAAAGATTAAAAAACTAAAATCATAAACTTAACCCTAACCCTGCCTGTCCAAGGTATTTTTTTTCTTCGTAAGTTTGTCCTAAACGCCCATGCTAGTTTTTAGAGTTTTAATTGTTTCATACGTTGTGAGCAATATAAAGCCTTCTTTTATAAATACCCAAGTTACTCGACTGGTTGAAAAAAAACTGGGAATGCGAATCATATAGGAAGCATAGACATCAGACAAATATGTCTTGTGAATCAAATGTGACACGCAAGACAGGGTTCATTCATAAAACAAGAAACCATTTTAAGAAATCGTTGAATTATTAAACAAATTTTGCAATCAGATTGTGAAGACCGATAAAGGAAAAAAAAGAAAGGAAAACAAAAAAAACAAATTCAAGTGCTGCTCCTGTTTGTTGAGGGTTCAATGAATGAAACCAGCAAGAAAGGGAGTAAAAGAGTAAGTAATGTAAAAAAGAAAAATGTAAGTTCAATATGCACTGACCTCACTCCATACCAGCATGGTACCAAACACGACTTGTAGACCGTCAAAGAAATTGTCGCCTATGATGATGACCGTTGTTCCACCGGTTGTCCAGCCCTCATTTGGACAAATTGCTTTGATACAGGGTGTGGCTGGAAAAGAAATCAATCAATCAATTAGTTTTATGAATTAATACTCGATACGTTTAGATTAAAAATAGATTGATTGATATACAAAGAGAATGAAACACAGAAGTCGACGCGCTTGGCTTAGTGGTTACGGTGTTAGACTTATGATCGTAAAATTGGGGTTTCGATTCCTTGAACGGGCTATGCGTTGCGTTCTTGAGCAAAACTCTTCATTTCACGTTGCTCCAGTCCCACTCAGCTGGCGAAAATGAATAATCCTGCTGACCGTTGTTCCGTCCAAGGGTGGAAGAGAGTATATATATTTATATAGGCAAGAGAAACCAGGAAACCGGTCCTAACAGATGACATAACTTAAGAAGAAGCCTTATCTTTGAAACAGACAAAGTCGAATTAAGTGGGAGGAATGCTCGGAAAGGACATTGGCACTTTCTAGCAGACCAACTGAACGCTGTGTGCGGAAAACTATAACAGACCAAATTTCGGATAAGATGCTGAGCAGCATTCCCTTAGGTTCTTGGTTCAAATCCTTCTGTGCTTAGCTTTTCCTCTCATCCTTTCTGCTAGCTCCCTGCCTTATTGTCATTATCATTATCATTAGCCCGGTAGAATAGCAGAAGCTTTCGACGGACAGGGTACGGTGATGGTCTGTAAATCCCTGCAGTGTTCCAAGGTACCTTTCTTCATACACGCTGACAGAATAAAGTGCTTCTAGTCGGGTGGTGGGTAGATACCAGTATGATGTTTGTATGTATGCACGTGCTTCAGTTGGCTTTATTATTTTTTGGGGTCTGTCTGTGTGTCTACATGCGTGCATGCTCGTACAAAGTGTGGAAATATGTCTGTGTCTATATGACTGTATGTACAAGTGTGTGTGTGTGCGTGTGTGTGTATAAATGCGAAGAGGTGTTGATATCATTTTGTTATCACATTTTTAATAGCGGCATCAATTAATCCGTGTCATCCATTATGATATTAAGTTGCTGTATGCCATATTATTACCATCAACATCACCATCGTCGTCGTCATCATCATCATCATCATCACTAGCAACAACGCTACTACCATCCCCCTCTCATCATCTCCTCGTCCAACTCATCATCACCACCATCGTCATCATCATCAGCAACAACAAAACAATGAACATTAGGGCACCATTACCAAGATAAACACCCATCATCTTCAAAAGAAAGAAGCAACAGCAACAACAACAACGATGGCAACAAAAATGTACCGTGATTCCGTCAACTTCATTACTCCCACCCACCCTCATCCCCGTCGCCACCAGGAAAACAACTAATTTCACCATTACAACCACCACCGCCGCCACCACCACCGCCACCACTGCGACTGCGACTGCAGCCACTGTTAGTACAAAGAATATCACGAACGTCAGCACACCGCACCACACATCCATCTACCATTAAGAACAATACCAGCAGCAGCAGCAGCAGCGGCGGCACCACCACCACCACCACCGTGAACAGCAGCAGCAGCAATTAACAAGTTTGTTACAACACAACCAACACCACCATCAGACATCATTATCGACAACAACCATCACTATCACCACCAGTATCGTTATCATCATCATCATCATCACCAAAAAGACGACGACCACCACCACCACCACTAGATCATCATCATCATCAATAACAGCAAGAACGCGAGTAAACGAGGAGACTTTTGCCTCTGCTAGAAATAATGGTTTTATTTTTCGTTCCATGTGTTTGTGTTCTGAGTTCAAATCCTGCCATGGCTTATATGAGTGGTAGTCTTAATTCATCCCTCAGACTCACGTTCTCAGTTCAAATTCCGCCGAGGTCGACTTTGCCTTTCAGCCATTCGGGGTCGACAAAATAAGTACCAGTTAAATACTGGGGATGATGTAATTGACTGGTCCCCACTTCCCTGAATGGACGCCCGACCGCAAAAAAACCAACCCTGTACGAATAAACTCCATCCGATCCATGCAAGATTGGAAGAGGAGACGTTAAAACGATGCTGCGGTTAAACACATTGATGGGTCGGTAGAGGGTGATGGTGGGTGCTCATGCATTATTTGGAATAATGGTTAATATGGATAAAGATGAAATGGGTGTCTAGGTGTGTGTGTGTGTATGCACGTGAGCTGTAAGAAATGGCTGCCATCTTAATGTGGGGCTGGTACGTGCGGTTAAGGTTAGAAATAAGGATCTGTTGAGCTGCGGAACACTGGTGATGTGTGGAAAAATGGAGCCATTGAATAACCGACACAAACTTCGACGCTCACGTCCACAGATACAAACACACAAACGGCCAGTTTTGAAATGCAAACACACAGAAAGACGCATAAATTTGCATGTCGTACGCGTGCAAGAGAGGTACGTATAGCTTCATACACATAGAAACATCTCTCTTTCTCCCTCTCTCTCTTCTTCCCGCTCTCTTTTCTTCCCTCTGTTTGTCTGTCTGCCTGCCTACCTCTCTCTCTCTCTAAATATATATGTGTGTGTGTGCGCGCTTGTGAGCGTATGGAAATGTATATTGTTATGCATCCATTTATATATATATATATATATATATATATATATATATAAAATTACATGCACACACACACACACACACATACGCATATACATATATAGACGCGCATGCACGCACACAAGTATATATATATATATGGGCATGTATTCACGTACATGACTTGCACGCAGGCATGTGTACCCAAGAGTGTAGAGAGACGAGTATTTATACATATATTTGCATATCGAAATAGTATAGCATACACAATTATACATACGCTTATAAGTATATCAATATGTATGTATATACTTTATATACATTTATATATATATATGTACATATATATTACATATATATGAGTAAGTGTGTGTATATATATACACACACACACATACAGATAGATGGTTGCATACATAGACTTAGGCATAGAAGCACGCATATTATTATTATAGGTCCCTACCCCTCCCCCCGCCCGCCCCACTGTCAGCCGCTATTAATGACTTCGGCGATATTTATTGCAATGACAATCATAATGGACTGCCGCTATAAAACAACAGCAACAACAACAACAACAGCAACTACCACTACTACCACCACTACTACTACTACTACTACTACTACTACTACTACTCGCTGCTCTAATAGGTTTCTGTGTCCACGGCTATCTGGTGGGTGAGTACTGTTAGTGGTGGTGGGCGCGGAAGACGCCATGTTATCAATAATAACAAATGATTACAGCAGCAGCAGCATTAGGAATTATGGCAATAACATTAGCAATAGCATATACACTCATTGGTGTGTGCATGTGTGTATATATGCATATATATATATATATATATATTTATAAGGTTGGATTTATATATATATATATATATATATATATATATGTTTATGTCTCTCACTCTCTCTCTCTATATATAAATGCGTAATTGTGCGTGTGTGTGTATATATATATGCACACACACACACATACATATATATATATATATATATA
>NC_142949.1:39405331-39410331 GCF_046866305.1 Octopus bimaculoides | reverse complement strand
AAGAAACGAATAACGAAAAACGGAATTATATCTCCTCCCTTGTTGCTTTAAATTAAGAACAAAACAAAAACCCTGAAAATTGCAGTGACAGGAAACTGGAATCAAATGAATGCTGAGGTCAGTTTCGCTTTTCATTCTTTCGCAGTCGATAAAAAAAAAAAAATACAATTCAAGGCAGATTGGCGTAATTCTAAGAACGTCGAACCCGATGTCTAGCGGTACCTGTTCTAGCTCTTTGAGTTTTGAGTTCAAATCCTACTAATCCCTATAAGACTCATTCCATCGCAACTTGGGGTGCCTTTAGTGAAGTCCACTGTGTTGCAAGCCAGATTCCCTATTTAAGGAGACCTTCCTTCCTTAGGTCTCAGAGGCCCTTGTAAAGGGCCATGGGCACTACTTTCCCTTCTGACCGAAGAGTAAAAGAAACCACTGGGTGCTGAAATATTTTCTAGAATCTATTTAAGTTGTTGATGTTGGACGGTGGCGGTGGTGGTGGGTGGGCTGGTTGTGGTAATGGCGGTGACATTGGTGATGGTGGTGGTGGAGCGTGGTAGGTGACTGGTGGTGTTTGCTGTCGGGGAGTGAACCAAAGGTGGTGGTGGTGGTGGTTTGTGTGACGAAGTAAAGTAAAACCATTGAGAAATAAAGGAGGGGGAATGCGGGGAGGGGAAACGTGTATATGGAAGTGGAGGCGGAGGAGGAGGAGGCGCTGTGGAAGAGTAAGGGGGATAAAAGAGCAAGAGTTATTAAAGTGAGGGAAGGGGTGGTGGTGATGGTGGAATCGAGAGGGGAGAAGGGTTGTAGGTGGTGGGTGCTACTTCTTCAATTATCACCCCATTTTGTCTTTTGTTATACTTTGCAACGACCGCCTGCAGCCATTACGTCACCACTACCATCACATCCACCGTCATTTCCACTTTTAACCCCCCTCCACCTCCCATGCGATGGCTGCACCATCCAGCTACTCGACCACACACACACACACACACACACACTGTATGTGTGACCTTTAGCTATCACAGACACAATAACATAGAAGGTTCGAGACACTGCTGCTGTTGATGACGGTCATGCTGATGATTATGATGATGATGAAGGTGAGGAGGGGGAGGAGTCTGTTGATGCCAACCACAAATAATAATAATAATAATGGTTTCAAATTTTGGCGCAAGGCCAGCAATTTCGAGAGAGAGGCAGGTTGATTACATCAACCCCAATAATTTAATTCGTACTTTTTGTATCGACCCCGAATGGATGAAAGGCAAAATCAGCCTCGGCGGAATTTGAGCTCAGAACGCCAAGACGGACGAGATGTCGCTAAGCATTTTATCCGCCTTGCTAACGATTCTGTTTGTGTGTCACCTTAACATTAACAATAATCTTTTCTTCTAAAGGCACAAGGCTTGAGATTTCGGGGGAGGGGGGTACTAGTCGGTTATATAGACCCAAGTGGGGTTTCAAAAACAAATCATTTCACTTTCTCTCAAACGTTTATAAATTCATATGACGTCAACAGCACACACACACACACACACACACACACACACACAACTATCTAGAATTGAAACATAGACAGTTGTAATGGACATTTCTACCCTGTATTCAGATAACTAAATGACCTGTCAGTATTTTAACGAAATACAGAAATAGTCAAGGTATCACAGCAGCTAATTACATTTCATCTACATGTCTGTGGGGAGAACAAACAGAGAGATGGCGACACACTGCCAATTTTGTTTTATATTGTAACTGGTGAATAATAGCGTCGGTTATAAGAATATCCCAGTTTTTGACTAGTAATTTATTTTATCAACACCGGAAAGCTGAAAGACGGCAAAGCTGATTTCAGCAGGAATTGAACCCGGCCTGTAAAGGCTGTATAAAATACAGTTGTTGCAGTTTTTGTTGTTTAGCCAAAAAGTCCTCCTTGATGACGCAAATCATTGATGAATAGCATTCTTGTCTTTTAAGAGATATCTACGAGTAAAGTTATATATGTCCTCTTTTCAAAATATAGTAAGCTGTGATTTAAGGAAGATTTGGTGGTTATTTCTAGCTGTTCCATGTGGGTTCTTCCTTTGGCTTATTCCTATTGTTGCTGTTTAGCTCAAATTCAACCCTGATGAAAATAGTTTTCCTACCGTCGCCATCCAACGACTAAACTGTGTAAGGATGTCGTTCCCTTCGTAATGATTCGTATTGTTGCTGTTTAACGAGAAGTAAATTTTAAATAGACAACGACTTGGTCATCAATGACATTCCAGCAGCCGTGACCATCCGACCAACCATTTATTCAAACACAATATATCTATGAGTCGTTTAATTCACCGAGAAGTGAGGTATATTTTGCTGTTATTTCTAGCATATCGAACCACTGCACGGAGATTTCCTCGTTAATAATGGTGGAACAGAAAAGGCCGACAACTTCAAAATGTAAGAAAAACAAAACAAGGAAGCAAAAGTACAATAACGAAAGAGTCAGGATAACCTTATAATGGACAGCGAAGAAGTTTCCAATAGGAAGTCCAGTCTGATTCCGTCCAATGACGCCACAAACACGGTGACCATACTGTTAAATTGTAATCTAGTCCAGATGGCCACCTCTGACAGTTATTTTTGTCTCTCCATGTTCGCCCTACACTTCTCATGGGTTCTCTCCCTCTCTCTCTCTCTCTCTCTCTCTCTCTCTCTATTTGCTTGTTCCTCCACTCACTCACTCACTGTCTGTCTATCTTTCTATCTATTTGTCTGTCTCTCTTTCACTCACTCACTGTCTATGCGCGTATATATAAATGTATATGTATATATGAGTTTAAATGTGTGTATATATATATATATATATATATATATATATATATATATATATATATATATATATATATATGTATGTATAACTAATATAAATGCATATCTGTATAAATTTACGCACACACACACCCAAATGTATATAGACCTACCCCAGAACAGGAATTAATTATCACAAATCAACTAAGCGTAATTAATAAGGGTTACTGCTTTACGACAGACGAAATGACAAAGTCCATACGCCATTTGGCAAACAACCAATCAGAGGCCTTGCTCGATTACTGACGCTGCTGGTCTCTGCTTACAACTTTATATATTCGCCATCTGCGAATATGTAACCTTATCTCTTCGAATCATCTCTTTTAGACATGGCCTCACATAATTCCATACGACGATGATGGATGGTGATTGTGATGACGACGGCGATGCTGATTATGATGATGATGATGGTGGTGGTGAGGATGACATGTATTGTTTTTGTTGGCGTTAGCATTTCTATCGTCATCGTCGTCGTCATCACCATCATCAATCGTCATCGTCATCGTCGTCGTCGTCCTCCTCCTCTTCATCATCCTGTTATTGTTTTTTCCACAACATGCTTTCGCAGTATAACCGAGTTCAGGTGTTGTAAACGTGTGTGTGTGTGTGTGCCTCCAGTGTGTACATACTTTTGTAGCCGTCGTCGTAGTTTCTAATGCTATTGACATTGTACTCTTATACTCCTCCTTCTCCTCATCATCATTATCATCACCCCTCATCATTGACATAATTAATATTTGAGAACTGATATTTCTCCTCCCCCCACCACTCCATGCCCCAGGATATGGCATATTACTATTATCAGTCAGATGAGAAAGAAAAAAAAAAGACAACATACTATTCCTAACAGCATCATCATCAGCAGCAGCAGCATCACCACCACCACCTCCACTACCAGGGTCAGCATCCCCCGACAACATCACTACCTCCACCACCGTAATCATCAACACATACATCAGCAGCACCAACACCACAATCGCAGCCAATGGCAACAACAACAACAACATCGACATTATCATAATCGCAAGTGGTCAACTGGAGCAACTAAAAATAGCAGCCGAATCTCCCTCAAAAAACAAACTGTAGTAAGTTGTGCTAGCGACGCTACTAAAGATTATTAAACATTACTAACATAAGAGTTAGTATATAATAAGAAATATTAACAAGTACTAAATAGTTCCGATTACCACTAACTATTATTATTAACATATTAGAAACAATACTTATCAAAACTGCCCATTGTTGACGAGAACTAACTAGTACAGACTAGTACTAACAAGTATTAAACTGCCCCTATTCAGAAGGAAATAGTATCAGCTAGTATTGAATACAACTAACTTTGCAAACTACTACTGTCAAGTATGAAACAGAAGTCTCCACTACTTACAAGTACGAACTGGTACTAAATAATACAAGCCCTGAATGTTAGTAGTCCTAGTACCAACCCGTTTCAGGCACTATTTCACGATATAAAGCAACATCAACCGGTACCAACTAATTCTAACCAGCGTTAACAGAACTAAATATTATGTATACCTGTATGCATATACACATACGTACGTACATATATATATATTTATCTATCTATAGGTACAAATATGTTTGTATTCATATGCATATATATATATATATATATATATATATATATATATATATATATATATATATATATATGTAAGTATATTCATATGTATGTATATGCATATGTATACGTATGTGTGTACGTACTCATATATGTATATGTTCTATGTAAAAGAACCAAACAGCGCCACAGTGGAAGCAGCTTGTCAGTGAAGCCAGTACAGACTTCAATACGATGTATGAAAGATGGCTGCCGTTTCTCGACTCGGGGTATTTAATACGATCATAGTTGACACATGTCTGTTTTACACAACTGTTAGAGGAGCGGATTAGAAGGTTGGACAATAAGTTAGCTGAGGACAACGCTGGCCCTACTTCCACCACGACACACACACACAGAGTTGTATAAGTACTTGCGTGCATGCATATGCACGCATGTGTATCTTGCGTGTATGCTTGACTGCGCGCTGCGTATATTTGTATCTGGAGAGAGATATGGTCTTCCGGTTTTTATGTTTGTGCGTGTGTGTGTGTGTGTTTGGTGAAACAAACAAGAAAATAAATCTCGAAACATG
>NC_142949.1:39387831-39400331 GCF_046866305.1 Octopus bimaculoides | reverse complement strand
CACGATTATCCATATACAACAGATATACAATGGAGATAGAAACGAAAAACTGTGACCGTGAATTTTGTCTTTGCTGTTAATGTTCAAATTTCTATTCAATTTATTTAATCTGGATCCTCCATTTAATCCTAGTTTAAATTTAAAACTGAAATTTAAATTTAAAACTAATTGAATCTAATACTTTAATGATTGTTTATCTCTGTAATTAGCGGAATATTGTTATTATTAGCAATTTCATGGCGGTAGACTGAAGCGGGCGGGGATTGGAAAATCCCCCGAGTAACAATGATAGAATCCATAATCTCTTATTTATTTATTTGTGTATTTATTCATTTATTTATTGTTATTTCTCTGTTAGCTTGTGAACGAGACATACCTCTTGTTTCGTCTTTAAAAGGATGAAAAGAGAGACTGAGGTCTTCTGCTGAAGAGTAAGAAATTCCACATTATACTATCGGCGGAGCAATATTGCTAGACAGAGAGCATCTTGAGGTGCAGTCACTGTAGCCGGGACTTGTCACTCATGAGTGGTCTTTACTGTAACAGAAGACACTGCTTTGTTAACAGGACCAAAACAAGACACAGATCCAAGGCGCAGATCCAAGGCGCAGATCCAAGGATTTGCAGCTCTAACGGATGCCTGAAATTCCTCAGATGAAGACGGATATTGAGTGATTGCTCTTCGTCTTTTATCATTAGCTTGTAGTTGTTTCATTCAGTGAAATCGCATCTTTCACTCTTAAAATACAATTTAAAAGAAGCAGACATGTTGAATACTATTCTTCAGAATACATAAATATGCTTCAGTAGCAGATGGAGTGACAACAGCTGGATAGTCTTTGATCGCGAGTTTCGTCAATCACGGCTTTGATCTGGCACAAAACAACAACACAAAAACAGCAACAACAACTTTCAAAACACTGAAATATACACACATACAAACATATTGCTACAGATTTCTTTTAGTTTCTTCTCTGCATAATTTCGAATATTTTTTTAATGTAACAACTCATAGGAAAACCATTTGAAATGTGTAAAATTCCACAAAATAACTACAAAAACTTTAAAACATATATTAAAGTGAAATTAACTGATTGAAAAAATGCATGGAGTAAAAATCATATCTCGATATGCATATATGATGAAACAAACACACGCATGCCCTTGTATATATGTATGTATGTGCATGCATGTATGCATATGTATGTTTGTGCATTAGACATATGAGCACATGTGTATTTACATGGTTACCGAATAGGCCATACATACATGTATTTGCAGTTATAAAATCATATATAAAACACATATACAAAAATACATATATATACAAATATATGTATGTGTGTAGACACACACACACACACACACACACACACACACACACACACACGCATATATATATATATATATATATATATATATATATATATATATATATAATGTATAAGAATTGTACTGTTAATAGTTTTAGTTTGTAAAAACAATAAAAACAACATATAAAGGAACAAAAAAGCAACATATCAACAATGATAAAAATTGCAAATACAGCAAACGAAAATTTGAAAAAGAATAAAAAATGCAACAGCACTTAGACAAACATTCTGTTTTTCAACTCTCTCCAAAATACATTCAATCGGACATTTTAATTTTTTTCTAAGAAAATGTAAAACTAACACATACATATACAAGGATATGCGAGCGCGTACACACACACATATAAATACACAAACTTACATGTATACATATGTATATGTATATATATATATATATATATATATATATATATATATATATATATATATATATATATATATGAGCGTAACGTTGGCGTCGGAGGTTCATCTGTGAAATATGCCTACATTTCATGATACTTTGTTTTATCAGTCCTATGATACGGTTGGGCGAGGTTAGAAGTAAAGCAATATCAGGTTTGTTACACACACACGCATACATACGCAGGCATTACACACACACACACACATCTTTATTGTATGTATGCTTATATGCACATTTGTATGTGAGCGACTGTTTTTCCTGTTATCTGTATAAATGGAGATTTTTTTCCTCACGTACATATGGCTTTCTTTGTAAATTTTGTACGTATGGTTATATTGCATATGCTTGCATGTGTATATAAGTGCGTGTATATATATATATATATATATATATATATATATATACACACACACACACACATACATATATACGTACATCTATCTATCTATCTGAGCGTGCGTGCGTCTATATATGCAAAGCTGCATTCATGTTTCAATTCGTATCCACATGTACATTGTTTATGTATATATACGTTTTCTGTGTCTGTCTGAAAAGTATATGCTTTTCTATGTATGGGTGTTTTTCTTTTATTGTCATGTTCTACTATATGTTTATAGCACATGTGCCCCAGTTTTGAGTACTTGTCTAGTCCACAAAGGCGACCAGCCAAGGGACACTGCACTCGAATTATATCCTGTAATATATTGCGAGTTTTATTCTGTTATGTACTCCTGTAATGCATTTTGCTGCTAGGTTAGGGACACACCAGGTCTGCTTGATTCATCATCAGCTTCGACGAGTAGGCACACTTCGACACGCCCAGTCCCAATCAACAGAAGCAATCGGAATCGATTCATCACTCAGGACTTACTCCATGTACTTTCTGAGGACACTTGTAAAACCTATCCTACGTTCGCGAAAGGGAAATAAGTTTTATTCCCCTTTCTCGGACAAATCCTTCAGGCAAAGAAACACTTGCTTTTGTGACATACTATTGCCACAATATTTCTTAATTTACAGTGCGCATGTCTCAGTATTCGTTCCGTGTATATTTTTAGTGTTATTTGTATTCTGAGTCGTTTGGTCGTTGTTACTACTTAATTTCGGGGGGGGGGGGAAGTGGGAGTGGGGAGTTTTTCGTTTCTCTCAAATGAAGAGCCGTATTGAGAGGAATGTAAATGCACAGGAAATAAAGTTATGGCATGTCTAGGAACAGAACATTGTTTTGTTTACAGAAGGAATTGGGGGCTAAACTTCTACACATTGTGGAGTCGCCCCCCCCATTTATATAATAATTCAGAAGAATTTTCGCTTGGTAAGCCTTGGTAATAATTCAATTTTCTTGGAGCAATCTGAAAACACGTGCGTTCATGCCAAAGCATAGCAATAACAACAACAACAACATTAAGGACAATAAACAAGAAACCTTTATGATTATCGATACTAAATTCAATATTATTATTGTTGAATTTATTGTGGATCATGGCAACGGCGATGACGACTATGATGACGGTGATGGTGATGATAATAATGATGACGATGATGATCATAATGCTGACAAAAGTAAGGGTGACACGGTGACGATGACGACGATAATTATGATGATGATGATGATGACGACGATAATTATGATGATGATGGTGATGTTGATGATGATGATGATGATGACTACTATAACAACTAGCTACTGCCATTGCTGTTGTTCTTGCCGCTCTTACAAATATTTTTATGTTCTCTCTCTCTCTCTCTCTCTCTCTCTCTCTTTCTCTCTCTCTCTTTCTCTCTCTCTCTCTCTCTCTCTTCTTCTTCTTCTTCTTCCTCACCCTCTCTTTTAAATTTTCGTTATTGTTGTAATTGTCGTGAGTAGATGTTGTTGTCGTATTGTTATATGCTTTTACTACTGGATTTGCTATTGTTGTTGTTGCTGTTATTGTTTTCTTTATCATTTGTTATGTTTGTTGTTGTTGTATCTCTACTGCAATTGCCACAATATATGTTGTTGTTGTTGTTGTTGTCACAGTGTTTCATCAAAGAAAATTTTCAAAATCATTTTTATATTTTTGTCTATTACTTTTTTCAACATCTTTTTAACAATTCGCCATATTTTTTCCCTCTCACCCTCCCACCCATCCCCCCTTTCTATATTCGATATTTTTCCTTTAATTCCTTTATTCCCTTATTCATCCATTCAGTCATTCATTCAGGATATTTTTTTCCCTTATTGTAATTGTTTCTGCTTTTGTTTGTTTGTTTGCTTGTGTGTGTGTATGCGTGTGCATATGCGTGTATATGCGTGTATATGTGTGAACTGCAGTTGTCATTGTCATTATTACCATTCTCAAACCTCATACGCTTCTTCGCTTTCGCCCTTTATTATTATTATCATTATTATTATTATTATTATTATTGACATTGTTTGCTACTATTGTAGTGGTCCTTGTCGAAGCTGTCGCTGTCATGATCATAATAATGATGACGATGGTGATGATGACAATGGGGAGGGTATTGATGATGGTGATGACGATGGTGATGATGATGATTATCGTCGCCAGAACCCCCCAACATCATGATGATGATAATGATGATGATGATGATCATCATCATCAATACCACCGCCACTGTCATGGTATTAATCATCTTTGTTCATGTGTGCAATGTTAACGTGTTGTGTAGTGGAGTTATCTGTCTTGGAGCGTGTTAGGAAATTCGCAGTTCATCATCATCGTCATAATCATCGTCGTTGCCCGTCGTCATCATCATCATCATCATCATCATCACCACCACCAGGAACGTGCACCATTGCAATCCTCTTTATCATCATGGCTATCATCGTCGTCGTCCACCTCCTCCCCCTTCCCTCTTATTTCCCCCCCCCGCCTCCTCGTGGTCATCATCATCATCATCACCACTTTCTTCTCCACATTTCTTTTTATCAATCAAATACAGTTTTACCCCCCCTCTCTCTCTCAATGTCACTCTGTCCTCTCTATACAATACCCCTACACCCCATTCCATCTCCCCTCCTCCTCCTTTCCCATTGCTTCCTTCATTCTTCCACCGTGTCTTACAAGCAGCTCCAACGAAACAACAAGCAAATCTCAAAGAGAGAAGCAAGATGGCGGCCATCTTACAATATATTTGTTTCCTAACTTTTACGTTTTGTTTTTTCTTTATTTTTGTTCAATTTTTGTCAGAGAGTCCTGCTTTCTTATTGTCAAACATTTCATTCGCCATTTTTGTGGAGTATGACAACCAACTGGCATTGCTGCAGAGATGAAACAGCTTAACTTTGATAGTTAGACAATCGTTGATGGTTTCTTGCCGTTGCTGTAGTTATTGTTGTTGCTTTTTTTTCTATTATTCATTTGTTTCTTTTATTCTGTTACATGCTTCAGGCTTTGGACTGCGGCCACGCTGGAGCAATGCCTGATGGTTTGAGTCGAAGAAACCGAGGTTCTCAATAATTGTAGTAAGTCTGCTCTTTATTTTTCCCCCCACCTCTTGTCTCTTTACTGAAACGCGAAGTTATAGGGCCGTAAACACACCAATACCGTTGCACAGTTGACTGGGAGACCGAAGCATACAAATACACACACACACACGCGCATATATGTGTATGTGCGCGTATATATATATATATATATATATATATATATATATATACGCACACACATGCATACGTATATACGAGGAAAATGTATCTTAACTGCTTATCATAGTTTGCTGAGACACATGCATGAAAACAGGCCCTTACACACACACATATACACACACACACATAGATAAATACACGCATCTATATTCGCATACCAAACGTCCTAAGTTTCAGTGCTGGCTCTAAATACTCCATAGAAAACCTGAAGGGTTAAATTTAATAGTAGATGGGTATGTGTGTGTATATGTATGTGTAACTATCTATCGAAATATATACACATGCACACGTATATCCATACACACAGACACACACAAACACTCTCACACACACACACACTTAAACATACAGTGAGAGAGAGAGAATTATATTTGAATGGTGTTATATTATCGTTGTGCTGTATTGAATCCGTCATATTGTATAGTATTGCAATGTATTGTTCAGTGTCTTGTATATATTGTATTTATGCCATTGTTACTGTTGTACGCCATATTAATTCTATTGTATCAACCTATTCTAGTCTGTTGTTTCACATTATTTTGTTGATAGTGTTTTCTATTGCATTCCATTGTCTCTCCCGCTCTCTCTTTCCTACCTCTCATAAACATATCATACATACATGTATATATAAACTTATACATACATACATACATACATACATGACACACACACACACTATGTTGGTATATATATATATATATATATATATATATATATATATATATATATATATATATTGAGAGAGAGAGAGAGAGAGAGAGAGTGGCAGAGAGAGAGAGAGAGAGTGGCAGAGAGAAAGAGAGGGAAATATGGCTGTGTGGTAAGAAGTTTGTTTCCCAACCACGTGGCTACGGGTTTATTTCCATTTAGGCCGACCAAAGCCTTGTGAGTAGATTTGTTAGACGGAAACCGAAAGAAGCCTGTCGTATATATTGTATATATATATATATATATATATATACATGTGCGTGTGTGTGTGTATGTGCATTTGTCCACAACCACTGCTTGACAACCGGTGTTGGTGTGTTTACGTCCTCATATCTATGCAGCTCGGCATAAGAGAACCAACAGAAAAAAGTTGCAGGCTTAAAAAGATACAGAAAAAGTAAGTACTGGGGTCAAAGTTCTTAAAAGGCGGTGCCCCAGCATGGCCGCAGTCTGATGACTAAAACAAGTAAAAGTTCTCATATATATATATATATATATATATATATATATGTGCATATGTGGGTCGCCAGCAGATATAACTAACCAAGCGACTTATTATTACCTATGTGAAACCCCGACCAGCAGCCAGCCCTTCCAGTCACCCCTTCCCTCAGCAGCCTCACCATCACCTGCACCTCTACAGCTGTACCATTCGTTAATCTCCCCCAAACCACCCCTACATCCCACAATCTCTCATTAAAAACGTTCACAATCCGTAAATAAATTGTTAAAGGCAGCAATGATTCCGGATGAAAACTAGATACGTCTCCCCCTCTCACTTTCTTTCTACCTCTTTCTCTTACTACTCTCCCTGCTCTTTCTCTCTCTCTCTTTCTTATTTTTACAATTGATTTAAATAATAACACACACAAACACATACACACAGGTACATACGCATGCGCGCACACACAAAGGCAACAAATGAATCAGAAAATAATATGGGAATAACAACAGAACGAATTTCGGAAAAGAGAAACAACAACTAATAATAATAATAATAATAATGATAATAATAATAATAATAATAATAATAATAAGAAGAAGAAGAAGAAGAAAGACGAAGAAGACGAAGAAAGTAATGAAGGACTTACTCGTGAAATGGAGCAACATTAACAACAACAACAACAGTAGGAAGAGTAAGAAGAACATCAACAAACCGCAAACAACAAAACAAAGCAATAGGAACAAAACAACAATAAACAAGTAAATAAATTAATTAATAAAATAACATCAACAACAACAACAACGAAGGCAATCGTGATAGGAAACGTCACTAATCAGAACTGAATGCTCGTTGGGTGTTGCTCGCGCATGCGTAAATCTGGATCCAGTTTAACGCTGAGATCTGGTGTGGCTATTATTAATACACCCGCATACATAAATAGACGCATGCTCGCACACACACACACACACACACACACACACACACACACACGTATTAATTAAAAACTATTACAAAGTAGATTTTGAGATAATTTAGAAAAGCTGTTTTATAACAGCTTCATTTTATATTTCAAAGCTTGGCTAAATTGCATGTTCATTCAATATACGTACACGTGAAGACTCACCTTACATTTGAAATTACACCCCGACCCCCCGTGCTGCATATTGATATTATCAAATAATTAATTTACTTTGCCTGCGCTTGCACTGTTTCGCAAATTGGGAACATCAGTTCAGGATGCGTATAATAAACTATTATTACATCGGTAGACGGGAACTCAATAAAGCTGCGACTGTCATTCGCAACGTTGTGTCTACAGCAGAAAGGATTGGTAGAATCGTTAGCACGCCGGGAAAAGTGCTTAGTGGCATTTATGTTCTGAGTTCAAATTCCGCCCAGGTCGACTTTGCCTTTCATCCCTTCGAGCTCGATAAAATAAATACCAGTTGAGTACTGGGGTCGATGTAATGGACTGCCGCCTCCCCCAAATTTCAGGCTTTGTCCTTATAATAAAAAGGATTGTCGACCTTGCCTTTCGTCATGACCAAATCGATAAAATAGTCCCAGCTGAACACTGGGGTTGATGTAATCGACTTATCCCCTCCCCACAAATTTCAGGCCTTGTGCCTATATTAGAAAGGGTTATTATTATTATTTTTACTGAAGTAGTAGTAGTAGTAGTAGTATCTAACGTTTTAAAAATTCCTAAGTACTCACGTCTACACGCATATTCTTAAGAATCCACATCATTGAACCGGTGTGTGTGCGTGTGCGTGTGTGTGTGTGTGTGTGTGTGTGTGTGTGTGTGTGTGTGTGTGTGTGTGTGTGTGTGTGTGTGTGTGTGTGTGTGTGTAGGTACGAAAGTAGACTAATAGAAATGTCAGCAGAAACGGTGTTTTATTGTTCAGGTATTCCCTTCAATGTGATCCCTATTAGTTAAAAACCCTTTACTTCCTGTCAGACAAACGTATCAACTGACAGCCGCCATTCTTCCACATTCACTTCTGATGTGTTTTCTCTTTTTCTTTTCCTGATGGAGAAATCGACACAGAATTTCTTTTCTCTTTCACTTGCTGCATCTTGTTTTGTCTTACTTTCGTTCCGTTCCATTTTGCTATTTATTCTTTTCGTTTCGATTTATTTTATATAACTTTTTCTTCGTTTCGTTTTATGTTTCGTGTAATTTTCGTCTCTTTTTGTTACTTTTTCTTTTTTTCGTTTGTTTGTTGTTTCTGGGTGGCTTATATATAAGCAGCACGACCACCATCCCTGCACCACTACCACCGTCCATGGTGAGGGCCATGGTAGGAGTGATATTGAGTACCGTGCTGCTGCTGATGATGTTGATCACGATAACGATAATGAAGATGATGACGACGATTTTAATGGTTAATGTGATGATGATGATGATGATGATTAACATTTCCAGCATCGACACTTGCCTGTGGGACATGAAGGTGGTACAGAGAAACCTGCCGGACTCCACCCTCGCAACCCCCACTTAAAAATAGATTATGTTTCGTATTCTATTTTCTCCGATACCAGAAGGATGTTGAAATGCTGCAGTCCACCACGGAGTATATTTGACTTCAGGGGGGCCAAAGGTAATAATGGAATACGACATATTTCGTATTATGGTAAGGCGATGAGCTGGCAGAATCGTCAGCACGACGGACGAAATGCTTGGAAGCATTTCGTCCGTCTTTAAGAACTTACGAACCGAGTTCAAATTCCGCTGTGGTTGACTTTGACTTTTATCCTTTCGAGATCGATAATCGACAAAATGAGTATCAGTCGATTACTGGGGTCGATGTTATCGACTTAACCCCTCCCGCGAAAGTATCGGTTTTGTACCAAAATGTGAAACTCAATATATTTTGTATTATAGTGAAAGGAGAGACTGATAGAGCTTGTGAAAGCGAGTCCAGAGTCACAATGACGGACACCCTCTCATAAGTATGCTTAGGGCTGTCTCTATTTCTCTCTCTTATTATTTCGCTTTCCCTGAGAATTCTCAAATTATGAAGACCAAGAATGAATAACAGAATGGACTGAGAGAGAGAGACAGCAAAAAGCAAACCGTATATATATTACACGCATACTTACTTACAAACACACACAAACGTGTATATATATATATCATACAGAAATGTATATACATATATATACGTATTTATTTTACACATAACCCACTTTTGTGGCAACTATAGAGAACTATTATTCGCGAATTATTTTCGAACACACTACTGCCCCCAAAATTATACCGTGGTAATTGAATGTAGTTTTAAATAATTAATGCCTCCATCTTGAATCGAGATGAAAAAAAAAAGCAAAAAAAGAAATGATAGTAATAAATATTTGTAAAAAAAGGGAACTACATGAAAACACGAAATCACAGCCTTCACCTAGCAAAATGTATGTGCGTGTGTGTACAGACACACACACACACACACACACACACACACACACACACACACACAAGTATGTATATGCATTATGATATATAATTACATATACTAATTTGTATATAAGTTATGAGAAAAAGAAAATGGAATTCACTTGATTCTTTATTATTCACTACGATCGTATCGTCCCATAGTGCACCGATGTGTACCCAACTTTAAAATGATATCTAATGTGTATCTCTCTCTCTCTTTGTATATATATGTGCATGTATATATATATATATATATATATATATATATATATATATATATATATGTGTGTGTGTGTGTGTGTGTGTGTGTGTGTGTGTAATCAATTCAAAGAACAAACTATTAAAAATTGAGAACAAAAAGTAAAAGAAAAAATACAAAGGTGAGGACGTGCACAAAAAACATATTAATTTGATGCTCGGTGAAAGAGAGAGAGTTGTTAATGTTTCGAGCATAGCTCTTCCTCGGAAAGAGAAAAGTCCAAAGAAAAATAAAGAAAAACAAGGAAAAATCGCCAGCAATCCACGTGCGGTTATATTTATATACAACCACACGTGGAATGCTGGCGATATTCGCCCCATATTATTAAGAAAATTAGAAAAAAAGAAATGAAGAACTCGTTATTATGTTCTGAGTTCAAATTCCGCCGATGTCGATTTGCTTTTCATCCTTTCGGGGTCGATGAAATAGGTACCAGTTTCATACTGAGTCTATATAGTCAACTCGTCCCCTCCCCCCAAACTGCTGGCCTTGTGACTATAATAGAAGAAATTATTATTATTATTGTTGTTTTTTGTTTCTACTTTTCTTACTTTACCAAATCTCATTTAACGCCCAAAATTCGACCATCTTCAAGCTGTGTGATTGTGTGCGCATGTGTGTGTGTGTGTGAGTGTGTGTGTGCCTGTGTGTGTGTGTGCCTGTGTGTGTGTGTGTGTGAGTGTGTGTGCCTGTATGTATGTACATGTCGTTGTAGTTGTAATTGTTGTTGTGATTATTTGGGTGGTGATATTTGATATTTTGTCACTTTTCTTCCAGTCAGTTCGAACAACAAAAACAAGAACAAGAGAAATAATAATAATAATAATAATAATAATAATAATAATAATAATAATAATAATGCCCAGCAACACCGTTAATATTTAATGGACGTTTTTGCCAGGAAACCTTGCCAAAACCTGGGACCGTAGTTTCAGTAGTAACTCCATGATCGTCGGACATATTTGCTCTCTAATCAGTTTTGGAGATTTGCAAGATGCTTTCCCGCCAAAACAAAACCTAAAAATTTTAGTATCAACAAAGAAAATATGCGTAGACCTGGAGCAGTGGAGTAAGTGCTGGTGGAGATATAGTCAATAGGAAGGACTTTTTCGTATCCCCACCTAACTGCCAACAAAATATGTACCAGATTTCAAAAAGAGAAAAAATACTCATTTCATCTACTACTACTACTACTACTACTACTACTACTACTACTACTACTACTACTACTACTACTACTACTACTACCACTACTGATAGAAGAAGTGCTGCCATTTTATTTTTTGAATGCTGTTTGTTAAACAAATATTGGCTGACTGTTATACCGCGTAATGTTGGAAAGTGTTGGTGAGGGATGAGGTGCACGTTGTGACGTTCAACATAAGCTGAAAATGAAACTACTACTATACTACTGTTAGCCAATGAGGGCACCTCTACGTGGTAGCTCGAGTGCCTAAAAAATAGCAGCCAAATCAACCACTACGGTCTTATGAAAGGAATGATCCCATTCGATATTCTAGTCTTCGCCGCCTCAATAATAATAACAATAGGGCTACAGCAAATATTCTGCTCAATACCACAGGTTTGCTTGTCAGTTGTTTGACCTTAACCAGTTGAGCATGTCCCTTGGTGGCTGACGATATGTGCATCTCTGATCATGAGCAGAAGTAGTGGGGGAGCATCATAGCCATGTGTTGAGAGGTATTATTTGGGGTTTGAATAATTCACCTTTGGAAACATGGGTGTTTCGTTCAACATCCTTAAACAACCCTTATTCAAATTCTTAACTGAGCCCCATCTGCAAAGTCATGCACTGTTTATCTTAATATGAGATCAGCATGTCGCACATATGGTTGTGATGCATGTATCTGGTGTACCATTATTAACTTATCTTCTATAAATTTCTCATATTGACTTTCGTTTGGTTCGGACATACGTTTTGAATTGCGGTATAGTTCACAACTTGTTGACAATTAAAATTACTTGCTGTATGTAACAACCTGACGATTTTTACCCGCACACACACGCACACACACACACACTTCTAGCTGTCGAGTAAAAATATACATGCTCTGGTTTGAAAACAAATTCAAAATTGAAATTCAGTTTTTTGTTTTTGTTTTTCAGTGGTTTGCGTTTGGGTAAATGAAAAGGGACAGAGACTCGAGCTCATTTTGCCGAGTCTCCAGTAATTGAGGAGGCGAAAGAAGGCAGAAACACTGAC
>NC_142949.1:39377831-39380331 GCF_046866305.1 Octopus bimaculoides | reverse complement strand
CTGTCCGAATACTGATCATCGCCATGAAATGCAATCGTCAAAATGCCATTATGCATTCATTAAAGTGAATGAGTGTCATGTGATGTTAGTGATGGTGGCGGATGGTGGCACACGTCACCGGTGGTGATGACGGTAGTGCGGACATAGGTGGTGATGACGGTAGTGCGGACATAGGTGGTGATGACGGTAGTGCGGACATAGGTGGTGATGATGCTGAGTGTGTGTGTACGCGTGTGTGCATGAATATATACGACTTTGTGCGCTTGTTTTGCTGCCGTAGAGTATGTCTGTATGTAATTACAGACATACTTCTGTGTGCCTATGTTTGTCAATGTAATGTAAGTCCAATTCTCAAAAATTGCACTTCGCTCTCTCCCACCGCCGCCAATACTTCCTCTTCACTTACAAGAAATCCACCTCACCACGTCCCACCCACGCCAACATGGCAGCCGTGATAGAGCTTTCGTTAAAGTAATTTACAAACCATAAAAAAAGAAACCCATGTTTCTGAAACATATCCACATCTGCATGTTGATATTTTTACATATGCACATATGCTACACACGTGCATATATTTATATGGACATACACACATGCACACATATATATGTACCTAAAAATAACTAAAAATGCATATATGCTTACACACATACTCGTGTGCGCATGCAAACACACATGCACGCACATACACTTATATAAGTATTTATGTGTGTGTGTGTGTGCGTGTGAGTGTGTGTGTCTAATATGGCGCCGGTTTGTTCAAAGACAAAACCAGACATTTTACACCTCAAGGCCACGATTGTGACGATTTGTATCCTGTACGCTTCCTGATTGGGTCAGTGACAACTGAACCTTTACCAAGAGAAGGCTTCCATCTCTGGTCTCGTCAACAACAGACAGTTTTATGTTTTAAATAACTGTAGACATCAAATAAAATCGAAGTCAACCCAAATCTTCCACAAAATGAATAAATATTATGAAGATCGATATATTTGCTCAACAAAACGAAAATAGATATGTTTATAAACTGTGAAAATTTGCATGGGAGCCACTGGTTGCTGTCGATAATACGGTGAAGAGGTTGTGAAAGATCATATACATTTAAGGTCAAGGTTGTCATAGCAATTCATCCAGGCAGGTCACGTGATTCATCAAAAAGACGATTCTACTCACTTCCCCTTATTACGTTGCAAATTCACCCAACATGAAGATCCATATTCAATCATATTCACTGGTATTGTTTACATATGAACCTATGTTAAAGTGTACGTGCGTGCGTTTATAAATATACATACAAAGATATATATGCATATATATATACACTTCAATATATATATGCATATATGTGCGTGTATGTGTTTCATACAAACACAAACTTCCATATATATATATATATATATATATATAATATTATATATGTGTGTATACATATATATGTGTATGAGTGCATGTGTGTATGTGTATGTATGTTATTGTGTCAATCACATGTACATATGTTCGGATGTATGAAATGAAATTGCTAATCACCAAACCACATATACCAAATACAATATTTGAAGAATAAAGCTACAATAACAAAAGCACAAACATCAAAAACAATAATAACGACAACAACAACATCGGTAGCGGCAATAACAATGACAATAACAATCATAATAACAATCGGAATAATTGGTTTCAATTATTTGAAGACAAGGAAGATGACATGCATAGCACACGTCATGTTGAGGATGATGATGGTTACGACCATTACGACGACGACGACGACGACGCCGGCGACAACTATGAGAATCTAGAGAGCAAAAAAACAAAAGGAATATATATTCCATTACATTAATAAAGGTTAGACATTCACATGTATACATACATATATATATATATATATATATATACGTGCATATATATATATATATATATATATATATATATACATACATACACACACACGTAGAGGCGTAGGTGTGGCAAGAGGCTTGTTTCCTAACCACATGGTTCTGGGATCAGTCCCACTGTGTTGAATCTTAGGCAAATGTCTTCTTTTATAAGCTCGGGTTGACCAAAACTTTGTGAATGGACTTAGTGGCCGAAGACAAATAAGCCCGTTGTGCACACACGTGTATATATATATATATATATATATATATATTTGTGTGTGAGTGTGTGTATGTATGTGTGTGATTCTCTGTCTCTCACTACAGCTTGAAGACTGCAAAAAAGTACCCGACAGAATATATACCAGACTTTAAAAAGAGGGAAAAAAGATGAACTGGTTTCGATTCTTGGACAAAGCATTCTTCAAGGTGGTACCTAAGCATGGCCGTAGTCTAGTGACTGAAACAGGTAAAGCATAAAATGTCTCTAATTATATATATCTGCACACACACACACACACACATACGCACACACATATATATATAAATAAATATTCATATTATATGCATATATATATATATATGTATATTCATACATATATATATGTATATTCAGATATATATATATA
>NC_142949.1:39352831-39372831 GCF_046866305.1 Octopus bimaculoides | reverse complement strand
ACATCTCAGAACAACTGTTTAATATGTCCTTTTTTACGATAAAGATTCATGACACCCTTCTTTGTTTTTTTTCGGGTAGGATTTTGTTTCTATGCCCAGCATGTTAACGAACTACATAGAGGCTTCCTGATTGGTACATGGAATGGCATACCTTGGAGTTCGGTTATAAATGTGTCGATCGATATTTCGATAAATACAAGAAGAGAGAATTCAAAGAAAAAAATAGAAATATATAGAAAAAATGTATCTTTGAAATGTGAAACAAAATGGAGAAACAAAATGGCCGCTTACCTCCTTCTGTTGGATCTAGCCGCCTGGCTCTACGGCCATGCTTTGAGTTATTGTGCACAAACATATTGTCCGATACTGTGAGTAAAGGTCCATCTATTGAGACCACCGTTGAAACAGCGACCTGTAGCGTTCCGGAGGAGGTGAAGGTAGATTTCGGTGAGAAGAGGTGGAGATGAAAATGGCAGGTGGCGGTAGTAGTTATTGGTAGTAGGGGTAGAGCATTTGTAGTATTCGTGATGTTGGTAGTGGTGGCAGTAGCATTGGTGGTGGTGGAAGAATAAGAAAAAGAAAAAGGTAAGTAGAAAAAACATAAATATATAAATAAATGCATGTACAAATGAAAAACTGCGAAACTACAACACAAACACACGCACGCCTAAAAGTTTATTTATTTGAGTGGGGTAGTGAGTTTGAATCCCGGACCGGGCTGCGTGTTGTGTTCTCGAGCAAGACACTTTATTTCACGTTGCTCCAGTTCACTCAGCTGTAGAAATGAGTTGTGACGTCATTGGTGCTAAGCTGTACCGGGCCCCTTTGCTTTTCCCTTGGATAACATCGGTGCCGTGGAGAGGGAAGACTGGCATGCATGGGCGACTGCTGGCCTTCCATAAACAACCTTGCCCGGACTTGTGCCTGGGAGAGTAACTTTCTAAGTGCAATCCGCAATATATATATATATATGTATAAAATATAGACAATCATGTGCAATGTGTTACCAAAAGCGAACGCTATAATTGTCACTAAATATGACGAGGGTGTTAAAACACCTACGTTGCTAGAAATAAGAGCTAAAAGGCTCTAAAGCTGTAGTTAAAGCACATGATTGTATGTGTATATATATATATATCTATATATACTTTATTTAAAAGCAGCAGAAATATAACAAAAGACTGTTACTCTGAGTTTGACGTTCCCGTTCATCGGACAGTTTTGTTAGAAAATCTTACTCCGGTATATATATATATATATATATATATATATATATATATATATATATATATATGCAGGCATATAGGTTCACAGGCACGTATTCATACGAAGATTTTTATACATATAGCATACAAGCTTCAAAATCAGTCTATCTATCTATCTATCGGTACACACACACACACGCGCGCATGCACACGCACACATACACACACCAACCTGCTGATTATTATTAAATGCACACACGCACACACACATAAGGTATTCCCACACAAAACATAAAAATCAAACTGAAAAATCAAGTAGAAATATAGCTTGTGAAGATTAAAAAGAATTATTGACATATTTCTGATGTATTTTCTAAAGGTGTGTGTGTGTGTGTGTGTGTATGTTGATGTTCGCTAGCATAGGGATGGATATCGTATGAATAGATAAATAAAATAGCCAATAAAAATTTTGATGTAACCCTAATACAAACATTCACAATATGTTCATATATATATATATGTATATATATATATATATATATATATATATATATATATATATATATATATATATATATATCTTTTTACAGTTACTGCTGTTGTTTCTCTTCATGTTGTTCCTGATAATGTTTTCGTTGTTGTTCTTGTATATTTGTTATTTTTGTCATTTTTTTAAAGGTTTCTTTCTGTTATTTTTTTTCTCTCTCTCGCTTCTATTTCTTTTCAAATCTTTTGATACGCTGTCGTATTTTTTTCGTTACTTCTTTTCGTTCGATCTTACTTTCTTTCTGTATTCTTTCTCTCTTTTCTCCTATTTATTTATTCTACCTTATACATACATACACACACACACAAACACACACATATATACGCACATACGCATCACAATTTTACGCTGCACATTTTTTCTTCAAAAGAACCTTTCTCTCTCTCTCTGTATATATATATATATATATATATATATATATATATATATATATATATATATATATATATATGTATATATATATATATGTATATGTATATATAAGTATGTATGTATTGTTATATATAAACAAATATTGATGTGTAAACACCGCTTCTTGTGTACACACATATGATACATCAGAAATTTAAAAGAAAAAACCTGAGAACATAATCAGCAATGAATGACGTTTGGAAAATAAATAGATAACCGAACAGATACACAAACACATTACAGCCGCCATAGAAACCGTGCATTATCAATGCCATATTATTGTACTGTATGTTACCAGCTTTGTTGAAGTGTGGCAAGTGGTGCAACGAACACACACGCACATACACACATGCACGCACACACGCAGGCAGATACTATAAAACAGGTTCAACGAACCATCTCTTCACATACCAACGTTAGAAACTTCTCATTCGCTCTTCCTTTGACTGGGTAGAAATTATACACAAATCTTCCGCGAATCATTGCCTAACAGTAATTAAAATGGAAGGACAGAGAACATTGCAGCGTCTGTGTATAGCTAAACTTAGATCTGTCATAAGTCGCAAGGCATAAAAGGTCCGGGCTTCACTCAGTTTCCAGCAGCGGAGGTGAGAGAGCTAAACGTACATAAAATGATGATACAATTTTATGTACGTTTCATTAACAATGAATAATTATTAGTTATTTAATGATGTAAATTATATAAGCAAATTGCATTACCAAGTTCTTGAGAGGTATGTAACATTCGCACTTAATATTGGTTTCAAATTTTGGCACAAGGAGACCAATTTCGGAGCAGGGTTTAAAATCAATTACATCGACCCCAGTTTTCAACTGGTACTTATTTTATCCACCTTGAAAGGTTGGAAAGCAAAGTTGACCTTGGCGGCATTTGAACTCAGAACATAAGGGCAAAGCGGTAGCGTTTCGGCCGGTTCGCTGCCTCCGAAAAACTAAATATTAAACTGAAATATTCACTGGTCGACTGAGGCCATGTTAGGAGAAGTTTATCCGAACAAACTGAACCTAATGCTTGCGTTTCTTTTTAAGCCTGGTACATATTCTATCGGTCTTTTTTGTTGAACTGCTAGATCTGAGACAAAAATAAACCCATATTGGTTATCAGGTGGTAGGAGAGGGGGGGTGTTATAACGCAAGCACTAAGAGACTCCCACACATACATACATGATGCGATTGCATACTGACATCGTTTCTTTTCTCTGTAATTTGAGAGAGAATTGATTGCTATTTCTTGCAGGTTACTTCTCCCACAGTGGTATTAGTTGGTCTGTGTGCGTGTGTGTGTGTATATATTTTGATTTAGTTCTATAGATTTGGCAGAAGATAAGGAGTCCTGCACTCTTTGACTTCTTATATCTGCGGCTTGACCGTAGAAGTGCTGTATAAAATCTATATACATACAGAAACACTCACTCACTCACACACACACACAAATATATATCAATACAGATCTCATATTGTGCTCTCTCTCTCTCTCTCTCTCTCATATGCATATATATATATAGTATACACACATACAGGAACACACACGTATATATTCACAAATGAATACACACCATTCAGTTTTTAGAAATCGATGTAAACTCATTCAAAAGTCTATACATATATTTACATACGTATATACATATATATAAATATGTTCGTGTGGGGAAGTGAGCACACACATGCGCAGACATATGTATACATATTAGGAATGAGACGAATATAAGTTAATGTATGCGCATGCTGCTTGTTTATGTATAGTTGTACGCTGTTCCTGATTTTAAACTTTTGGTTTAATGAAAGCATACTCATACAAGAACATACAAAAACACACTAACACACACACACACACACACACACACACACACACACACACAAACAATTTCAGGGAAAGAAGATAAAGAAGTTTCGTTTTTTGAGCAAAAAAATAAGAAAACAAGAGCAATAAAAAATTAACAAACTCACAAACAAAAATAACTTACTATACATGAAATATAAAAATAAAAATAAAAAAAATTAACCGAAATGACTGCAGCAACAAGGACATCAACACATAACATACATCAAATATATAAATATATAAATAAATGAATAATAATGATAGTAGTGGTGGTAGTGGTGGTAGTGGTAGTAGTAGTAGTAGTAGTAGTAGTAGTAGTAGTAGTAGTAGTTGTTGTTGCTATAAAAATTACGTTTGAAATAATCCAAAAACGTGGATAGAGTAAAGTGATCACGTGATGTTATGATACTTTGATTTCAGAACGAGGCCTGTACTCTGGGACACATCGCAAACACCAATCGCACGCACACACACACACACACACACACACACACGTAATATCTATATGTATGCGTGTGATTGTTTTCGTTTTCCTATCTCATTCACTGTCATTTCATTCACAAGCATTATATCTTTCTTCTTCTTCTTCTACTACTACTACTACTACTAGTTTCACCTCACTCCCTCTCCTCTCTCTCTCGTTTATGTTAGATACATTTCCTGGAAGCCACGACCTCCCCCCCCCCTACACTGCATTATTTTCCACCATTCCAAGCTTATTTCTTTCCCCATCAGCCGGAATTTCTTTCCTTCCTTCTTTCCTTCCGTCCATCATCGTTTTCTTGTTTTGAAATATATTTCTACTTATTTATTTATTTATTTATTTATCTGTTTGTTTATTTATTGCTATTATTTTATTTCAAAATTTCGTAGAGAAATCTTCACAAACTAATCCTGCTGTAATTTCAATTACTGGACAGATTGCTTGAAATATAATTAAAAAAAACATACGTTTTTTTAAACGTGCACGCACTCATACGCACACAGAGTTACACGTGCATATGCATATAAACGTATGTGCGTGTATATATACACACACATACACATAAATATATATTTATGTGTACGTATGTATGAAATTTATTTTGAAAGATATAAACATGCATTTATGTGTGAGTGTGATATACTCACACGTGCAAGCATGTACGGGTATAGGTACATATGCATGTATACGTCTATACTCTCACATGGCAATATATATAAATTTTAAAATTTCACCAGATATTAAAGTAGCCATATTCTAAAACAAGGAGCTTTCTCTTGTCATGCGGAGGCAGGTTTTCTTTATTTTTTGTTTTCGAGTTTTTGTAAACTGCACTTCGCCGCTGCGGCGTTCTTTTTCTTTTTTATTCAAGATGGAGACGAACAGCAACGTCTCATGCAATAGACTTGAAAATTGTAAAGAGATGCACCTCTCTTAACATGAAACCAACGGCAGAGTGGTTAGCCCACCAGTAAAGTCTATTTATCCGCCAGTGCGGTGTTGAGCACTCATTCACACTGTGCGATATTAACGTGTGTATATAATGGTTCAAATTTGAGAAAACAAAAGACGAAGACAGGTCAGGGAACAAGAAACAAATGTATTAGTTTAGCGCGGCCCTAGTGATCGTGATAGTAATAGTGGTAGTGTAATAACGAGGGGTGCGGTAGCTACGGGTGGTTCTGTAATTACAGGTGATAGTAGAGTAGAGTCAGGTAGTGTAGTAGCGGTGAGATTGGTGATGCCGTTGTGTTTTGTGGCCGATTTCATGTGAGGTGAAAGATGGATCTAGTGGCAGTTTTATTGTTATTCAACCTTTGGTAAACTCTCATCGATAGCGTTCCTGTTATGACCCTCTCATCAGATTTCCCACCCCAGATTACATTATCAAATGCGTCCGTTATTTTAAGAAGTCGTTGAGGGTGATTTGACTGCTATTTCTAGCGGATCAAACGACCACGCATAGGCTCCTGTGTTGGAGTCTTTGGTTGTAATGACGAAGGCGATGGTTGTGATGGAGTTGGTGGTGGTGCGGGCGATACAGGTCATGGGGGCGATAACGTGTGATGGTGGTGATGTTAAAAGGAGTTAAAGACGGCTGTGGTGGTGGTCGTTTTGGTGGTAGTAGAAGTCAGTATTGAAAAGAGAACAAAAAAAAAATTAACTGGGGATCACTTTGGGTCGTCAAACAGCGATTGATATATCAAGGTGGAGGACGAAGGTCATAAAGAGGAGCAGGATGGAGCAGGGAGAAAAGGAGCAGGTGGAGGAGAAGGAGGGCGGATAAAGGAGTGAGTAGAAGAGGAGAGGGTGAGGCTGGGGGGGGGGGGGCGTGGAAGAGTTAAGAAGCGGCGAATAATAAGAACGGGATCTGTCTTCTGTATCTTAATTATGGGGCAAAGTGTGGGGGTGCGGGGGTGTTGGCGTTGGTTGTAGTGGTGGTGGTGTAGTGGTGGTAGTTGGGAAAATCCGGTGCAGTGAAGCAGAAAATCAAGTATTTGTCTGGTTAGTTCTTGATGTCGGCTTCACAGGTTCGCGTACAACATTCGTAGCTTCTTGTTTTCTTTTGTGGTGAAGGCGATGGGTGGAGGACTGACCATCTTGTAATGACGGTCCGGTAGGGGCTAGCAGTAGCAGCAGTAGTAGTAGTAGTAGTAGTAGTAAGAGTGTCTATATAGTGTTCGATGGCAGTAGAAGCGGTGTTGGTGGTGGTAGCAATGGTACCAGTGATGGTGACATAATGGCAGCGTAATAGTTGTGGTTATGTTGTAGTATTGGCGACCGTAGCGCAGTGGTGGCAGTGGCGGTGATGTAGTGATTTTGTAGGTAACTCCAGATCTGCTCTGAACGAGTACATCTTATTATCAAAGGCATTCCGACTGTGACCATCCTGTCTCAGGGCCAACGTGTTCCAACGTATTCTCCTCTAAGACGGTAGGGATGACGTGTGATGTGAAATGTGAGGAAGATTTAGCTATTGTCTCTGACTAGCGGAGCGCTCACATAGAACAGAAAGTATTCTACACTGGCTTGTGATGGGTTGGGATATTGTGAGGTGGCACGGTGCCGCCTAATGCTTGCAGGACGACGGATGGAGAAGTGAAATGTCGAGGTGGTAGTCGAGTAGCAGTAGAATAGGAGTGGTAGTGGCCGAGGGTTATAATGCATGAGACGGTTCGGTGTCAGCGAGTGTCGTTTGGAGTGCAGTAGCGAGAGTGGTAAGCGGCGGCGGGTGAGGTGGGGGGTGGTGGAAATGCTTGTCTTGGTAAAAGAGTGGAAAGATGCAGATTATGATGAGGAGGAGAGAAGGAAGGGTGGAAGGAAGGGACGAAGGAAAGAATGTGAAAGTGTGGTAGTGGTGGCGGTGAGGAAGGAAAAGATTGGTGCCGGGGAGGGTGGGTGTGGGAGTGAGCAAGCAGAAACGAGGGGTGTGGTAATAGGAAGGTAATGTGGAGGAAATAAGGTGGTGGTGGTGGTGCGAGGGAAGATGGGTTGGAAGAGAGAGAGAGAGAGAGAGAGAGGGAGAGGGGAGGTGTCAGCACAGGACTAATGCCAAGGAAGGGTATCGAAGCGAATCAATGAGACAAAAGAAGAATTGTGTTTGGGAACGAGATATGGCGGAACAAACCGATGAATTTGCTTCCCACAACCATCACCACGACCTCAACTTGCTATGTCACTATAGACACACACACACATACACACACTCATATACGTGTCTCTAGATATATGGTGACATAGCAAGGTATATATATATATATATATATATATATATATATATATATATATATATATATATATATACACCCATTTATCTAGATTTTAACCACACTCACACGATCAAGTTAGCGTGTGTGAATTTGCTCGCGCATGCGTATGTGTGGGGCAGTAATGAGGATGACCCACCATAATGTTCAAATTCCGCCGAGGGTCAGTAGTCAGTGTTTGGTTTCACATCCTTCCGGAATCGACTAAATAAGGCACTCATTAAGTAGCGGAGTCGATGGTGTCCCTACGAAATTGTTGGCCTTCTTCCAAAATCAGAAACGACCCTCTTATTTCACTTTCAGCTGAAAGGAAGGTGCTGCCCATCTCCCAATAATTTCTTTGAAAGATGAGAGAAGCAAATACGGTGCTTGTAAACGAACCCACCCTGTGGGGAGCGGAGTGATGATGTGTGGAACAGCATATTTGCATTTAGTGGCCAGTGTTATCAAGATTGGCCCCAAAGCAATTAAAACCCTTCTATATTTTGGGCAATTTTCTTACTTGAGATCTCTTTTTTTTTTTATGTTTTTCTTGCCAATTTTTTACCCGAATTACGTGAATCGCTGCCTCTCTATGTGTCTTTGTTTTCTACGAGCCCTTGAGGCTAATAACGAAATCCTCGTCTCCATCACTTTTATCAAATATCTGTCATGTACTGGAATCAGAGTCATTGATTAATCCTCTCTTCATAAAAGTGTTGCTCTTCGACTCAAATTTGAAACCATTATCATTATTATTATTATTATTATTATTAAATTCCGCCGGGGTCGAGTTTGCCTTTCATCCTTTCGGGGTCGATAAATTAAGTACCAGTGGAGTACTGGGTTGATGTAATCGACTAGCCCCCTCCTCCACAATTTCAGGCTTTGTGTCGATAGTAGAAAGGACTACTACTACTACTACTACTACTACTACTACTACTACCACCACCACCGATGGGGTGTATAATGCCGGACATGAATGCTTTAGAATTTTTATTCCCGTCGTTTCGGAGAACGTGGATGTGTGATAAGAATCACTTCCACTCACCTTAGTATGCGTGTATGCATTTAAGTCTTTGTATGTATGTGTATGGTGTGTCTATTTGTATGAATGTGTGCGTGTTTATGTGCATGTGTGTGTGTGTATGTGTGTGTGTCTAGTAGGGGGGGGCGACTCATTCCCCGACCATATGCTGCTCTCTTACTCCCTCTCTCTTCCGATTCACACACACACACACACACACACACACACACACACACACATATATACACATATATACACACACACACACCTTCACACCGCCATCTATACAGTTGGTTAGAAATCAACAGCGACATACGTCAGAGCAATGTGTCAAAGGAGTTTAAAGATTTAAGGAGTTTTACTCGGCCCCGTGATGCGTATTTCTGTATTATTATTTCATCATGATTCCAGAAGAGAGAACTTTACAAAATGTTTTGCGGAATTGCCAAGTTATCCATTTTTAATTAGAAAGCAGCATTACTTCGAATATTTCTTCCTGCCATGGAACAGTTGGATGCCATGTCTGCTCAAAGACATTGATTACAACCACAACAGAAACAACAACAACAACAACAATAACAACAACAAAAGATTTAAAAGAAAAAAATCCGAAGACAAAAGTCTACACGCCAATTCTCAAGACGTGGATTTCTGAAATGAATAAAAAACTAAATAAATAAGAAGTTTTTGAAGGCTTCAGTCTCATTCCTCTTTCACTCATTTTCTTTTCTTTTAGTCTTCTGTTTAATATTCTGAGGATTTCAATCAAGTATGTTCATCTATCTATCTATCTATCTATCTATCTATCTATCTATCTATCTATCTATCTATCTATCTGTCTCTTCTTTCTATTATACATATATGTATATATATCTATATCTATCTATATATATATATATATATATACACACACACATATATTCGTGTATGTATGTGTGTGTGTGTGAGAGAGAGAGAGAGAGAGAGATGACAAAGGACTAAATGATTATCTTATGAACCCGTAGCTTCGAAATATGCTGTTCACAAGAACTCAGCTTTGCCACACAACTTGAAAATTAACATACTGATGGCAGACGTAGGATAATGAACACCGTATCCCCACTATGCGAAGCCTATGAAACGAAGAAACACGTACAGAACTTCATGCACCGCATGCAATTCTCTGGATATGATCAGAAAGATAGGGTTCGAGTATACAGGGGTGCTAGAAAGAAGTTAGTTAGCGTTATAAGAAACGAAACCAGCGGTAGCTGCCGTAAATACAGAAGTAAAGACTGGAATAGGAAAGAAAGAGCTTGTGACAAAGCAAACAGGGCGAACACGTTGAAACACGTTGAAAACCGACAAATGTCAAAGGATGATGTTTGTAGAGGCCACAGCCCATGGAGAACTAGCCCATAGATTTAGGAATGCTCTGAAGGAGACCAAACTCAACAATAAAATTGTTGAAAAGCCAAGGAACACCACCAGATCACAACTATGTAGGACGGACGTACTCCTTTGAGAATACCATATGCACCAATAATTACATTCTTGTGTGCAGCAGCATATACAGTGCCACGGTGAATTTAAATTGTGTAGGGAGAGCATCATCCTTGCCGTCGTCGTCCTGCTCTGCTTTCCCTCCTCCATCATCATCAACAACAGCAGCAGCATTATTCTCAGATTTCTTACTGGAACACTAACTTCACCACCTTTTCGAAAACCATAACTCACAGTTTGACTCGTATTAACATCACCACCACCACGACGACCACGACCACGAGAGACGACGACGACCACCACCACCACCGCAGCCGCCGCCGCCGCCGCCAGTGCCAGCTAACACAATCTTACAAGATAATACGTACAAACCACAATGTACAGTTGCGTTAGACTTTGATGGCGGCCATTTTGGTTTCGGTCTGATTTGTCATTATCTTTATCGTATTTGTGATATGTATATGTATGTATGCATGTACGTATGTATGTATATGTGTGTGTGTGTGTGTGTGTGTGTGTGTGTGTGTGTGTGTGCATGTATATAGATATCTGTATGCATGTGTTTAGCTATATGTATATATATATATATATATATATATATATATATATATATACATACGTGTGTGTGTGTGAGTGTGTATGTATATATATGTGTGTGTCTGTGCATGTATGTATACATGTATATGTATGTATACACAAAAAGCAATAGACACATGAATATGCATACATACGTATATATGTTTGTTTGATATAGAAAGGAAAGACCAAGATAACAAATTTTGTGTGCTTACCTGGTCGTAAATACAAATAAGCACACACATTATATTGTTGAAATAAATATATATATATATATATATATATATATATATACATACATACACACACACATATGTATACATACATATGTGTATACTACATATGAAATCATGTAAATTATTGTAATTATATATACACACTCACAACGTAATCACACCTCTTTCCCTCCCCTTTCTCTCTCCATGTGTATGTATGTGTGTATGAGTGTGTATAAACACGCTGTCTCCCCAATTTACAATCACACATACATATATACACAGGAGCAGATGCACACTACGAACTCTCCGTCACACATATTTACATATATATATACATATATACACACAAACAAGGAAATGTCTGTTGACCTGTAAGTAAAGTTGTGGAATAAACAAAAGTCAATTCTTTGGCGCGTGAAAAGATAAGGAGACTGAACGGCTGTAAAACGAAAGTGAAAGTAGTAACGGAAATACGCATGCGTGATTGTGCACATGTGAATGTAAGCATGTGATTATTATTTTTTCTCTGTTTACAAATCCGCCTGTGTATACGTCAATATGTATATGTGAAACCGGTCTATGATATTTGAAACGAGTAAGCGTGTGCATATATCTAAATTATATATATATATATATATATATATATATATATATATATATATATATATATATATATATATATATATATATATATATATATATATATATATATATATATATATATATATATATACGTGTGTGTGTGTGTGTTTGGGGTTGTGATTATGCTGTTGCGTTATTCATGAGATAGATTGTACACTTATAGATACATATGACCCCATGAATATGTTGATGTGTATACATATATATATATATATATATATATATGTATGTATGTATGTATGGATTTATAAAGGTATGAAATTTATGCATACATATATGGCACATATGCATATATAAAATATATAAACACATGTATGTGTGTGTGCGTGCGTATTTATAAATATATATATATACGTGTATATATGTGTACACGTATGCGTTTATACACACACACACACGTGTGTTTTCTTGTCTATTATTGTAAACAACAATATAAGTATCTGTGTATTTCTTGTAAGCATTACGCCATGTATCTGCAGGCTTGAGTGAAAAGATGTGTGACCTGACACTTCGTCGCTGTTGCTGTTGTTGTTGTTGTTGTTGTTGTTGTTACTATTCTTGGTTCTTGTAATGCGATCAGTTTTGTTGTGTTAATGTTGTCGGTGAAGGCGGCGGTGAGAGCAACGGTGATGTTGACGGAAGCTTTCTGAGAGACGACTCTGAGCAGCAATGGCAATTGACACGATTATATGATCAAACGTATTCTTCCAGCCATGACCATCACGTCTATATTTCAGGAATGCAGTTTCTAGAACTCGATCGGTTTTAAATTGTGACACGCCAGCAATTTTGGGGGTGGAGAGGGATCAAGTCGATTACATCAACCCCAGTGCTCAACTGGTGCATATTCTATTGACCCCAAGAGGACGAAAGGCAAAGTCGACCTCGGCGGAATTTGAACTCAAAACGTAAATGGAGAAACGAAATGTCGCTAAGCATTTTCCCCGGTGTGCTAACGATTCTGCCATCTCGGCGCCTTAGTTTCCAAAACTAAATTTATCAGATGCCATATTGCAATACGGAAGGATGTAATTTGACGGAGATTCGACTGCTATTTCTAGCAGACCGAACGATCATGTGGAGGTTTCCCGCATTGGTTCGTAGGAAGAGAAGTGTAGGAGAAGGTGGCGGCTGTGGGCCTATTGGCTGTGATCTGATGCTGGTGCTGAACTTTGTTGTGGAGGTGCTCTCAAGCATGTCCGGATCTCCGCCAACCCCCGCTCCATGTTTTCCGACTGGAAAGATGCCCAGAATGGATCCTGTCTCCGCCCCCTTTCTCTCACCCCCTCTCTTTTTTTAAAGTCTACCTCCTCCTACATCTGCTCTCTGTTTTCCTAACACGCTTTCTCTTCTCTCCTCGCACTATCACTCATCATCGCTCTCCCTATAAACATTCTTACTTCCTTCCCCTCTTTTACCCGCTCTTAATCTCACTCGCATACTCCCTCTCTCTCTCTCTCTCTCTCTCTCTCTCTATCTATCTATCTGTCTGTCTGTCTGTCTGTCTGTCTGTCTGTCTATCATCCTGTCTGTCTGTGCGTCTACGGGTTATTGGTTTTTCATTTGTACCGCTTACACCATCAGCAACGGATCAGAAAGCACTTTGGGTGGTATTGAAGGATGTCGAGGTGGTGGCCATGACAGGACCGGTAATGGCGGCGGCGCTGGTGATGGTGGTAGTCGTGATGTTGTTGCTGCTGCTGAGCTATGCAGATGGTGTCGATGACAAAAAGAGAAACAGAACCGTATAGGAGAGTGCGTGTATCTATATATATATGTGTGTGTGTGCGTGTGTGTGTATATATTTATGTGCGTATGTATACATGTGTATGTGTGTGTATATATCCATCCATTCACGCATCCGTCCGTCCGTCCGCCTGTCTGTCTGTACATACACACACACATACATACATACATACGTGTATATGTGGGTGTGACACTGTCACATGATCTCGGGCTCAGGGGTGACCGTTCGCTATTTACCGTCCCCACCCCCATCCCTGACATCGTCACAATGAATAATTTTGGGGGTTCAAAGTACAATAATTAAATCGCAATGAAAATATAAACAGATCGACAGTAAAGGGTGGTGGTGGTGGTGGGGGGGGGGGAGATTGCTGGGGGTGGGGGTGTAACCTATGCAGTTGGAGTCGACTGAGAGGCTGGCAGCGCGCGCGCGCTTGGAAGTTTGTTTGGAAGTGAATAATCTATGTGCGTTTGTTTGTTTGTTCGTTTGTGTGTGTGTGTGTGTGTGTGTAGGAGAAAGAGAGAGAGAGAGAGTAGCTGTGTGTGTGTCTGAGTGTATGTATATGCATGTGTTTGTATGTGAGTCAGTGAGCAGAAGGAAATCTATACGTAATGTGTGCGTGTGTGTCTGCATACACGTGCATGTGTCTGTCCATCTGTGTGCGTGTGTGTGTGTGTCAGTATGTGTATGTATGTGTGTCAATGTGGTTATGCATATGTGAAATCCGTACGAGAGCCTAACTTTGTGGGGCTCGAAGATATTTTATACGGGATCGGTTGTGGTACTCATGGTGTCTCGAACCATTTGAAAACTACCGAAGACGTGGTTTTCGCCACTTTATTTTAAAACCAAACCAGGGCTTTAAAAACTATGGCTTTTCCGCTGTTGTGGATGTATCATACTTTCACAGTTTATCTCTAGGTGTTTGTGGCGGGTTCATGCTGTAATGGCTGTAGTTGCAGTGGTGTGGTTTTGGTTGTAGTAAAAACATATTGTTCTACCTTTACGCAAACCTATGTAAACATCTATGTGGTCATTGGCCTAACCAGAAATAGCAGCCAAATATCTAACAAATTACAGCCTACGCCTTAAAAAAAAAAGAACGAATAACAAATTAAGGTGTTTTTAAGGTCATTCAAGTTTTCTCAATGGACCGTTTGAGTAAACAGATCAAGGAACGAACCTGTAATGATTATCGGAAACAGATGTAAGTCGAATTTGCAAGAATAAAGGAAGGTATAAAGCCAATTATTTATGCTTTATTTTACAATTGTGTGTGTGTGTGTGTGTGTGTGCGCGTGAATGTGTGTGTGTATGTGCGCGTATATAATGTTTATTATGAATAATGATTGATGAGTGTTTTACTTCCAAGTTTCGCCGATCCTGGCTTCTTAAACATGGCGGACGAGGGTAGCGGACCACTCAATTCCTCCATTGATAAATATTATTTTATACTTTAAACTAATTTAGTTTTTTTGTTTCATTGCATGCTTAGTGCACTCAAGCACACACACACACACACACACACACACGCGCGCGCGCGCCTGTTTCTCTCTTTGCTTCTGTCTTTCTCCTTCACTCTTTCAGTTCCCCCTCTCAACTAACTTCTTTTCTCACTCCCCCCCCAAACCTCCTCCTTCCCTCCTTCGCCTCCAAATGAAGTGGTTTCGTTGATGGGGGAAATGGAGTCTGTTTATTGCGTCTTTCTTGATCTGTTGTCTCTCTTTCGAACGACAACAACAACAACAACAACGATGGAGACTGTAACGAAGATAATTAAAAATAACAGCAATAGAAGCGACAATAACAACAACAACAATAAAAACAATGACAACAACGACGACACGAACAATAACGAAACAAGGACAACAAATGTTAACCTCGCGAAAGATGTCTTTTGTCTTCCGCCATCTTTCATTTTTTAGTGACACCGTCTCTGTCATTGTTCGCCACCACCACCACCACCACCACCTTCCTCGATCCCGCCCCACGAACCCTTCTTTCCTTTTTGTATCCATTCTCCGCTTCGTTATTTCCGAACGGCCCCTTGTCCATCAAACATACTCATCCACCGCCACCCTTCCCACTTTTCACCTCCTTTCTTTCATGATTACGGCGAGTCACCGCCACCACCTCCACTCCGAACAACACCTCACATGCAACCAGCTCCTCCCACTGTCACTACTCAATCCTTTTCTTCTCTTTCTTCATTTGAACCCACAAACTTTTCTACACCTTACACCTTACCTAAAACCACACACTATTTCACACACAAGCTAATGCTTCATTACACACACACACACATGTGTGTGTGTGTGTGTGTGTGTGTGCGTGTGTATATATATATATATATATTGTATATATTTATGTATATCAACGAATAGAACATATGAGTATATAACTATCCACTTATATTATCTGTCTGTGTGTCTGTCTTTCTATACGGATCTGACACTTCTTTTTCTCCTCTCTCTCTTTCTCTCTGTCTACACATATTTATAACGCGCACTTACATATACATAAATTAAGGTGTATATGTGTATGTATACAAACGTGTGTGTAGATATTTCTTTCTTCGTCTCTCTGCCAACCTGCCAATCGATCACTCAATCAATACCAATATCGATCAGCCAATGTCTACATGTTTGCCTGTCTGTCAGTCTATTTAGATATTGACCTAAATATCAGAGAAATCTCTTTTCCTGTCGCAACTTTTCTATGACAGAACGCAAGAAATAGCAGCCGACCCCTCTTCTCCCCACTCCGCACCCACCCTTCCTATTTAACCTATGCCCCCACCACCCGACATCCGCCTCTCCCACACCACAAACCTTCAATCAACCTGGGAACCTCCCTGTGGATACGCATCTAGCTAGAAATAGCAGCTTAACCAACGACATAACGGAGAGAAATACATGCGAGATAATGCAGACCTATGTGCCGTTGAAAATTCATTGGATGGTCATATCTGGAATGTATTTGAGCCTGGGTCGGTTTAATTCTATCTGGCCTAGGGCTAAACAACAACAACTACATCGCCATCATCATCATCTTCATCTCCCCACCACGACCACCATCATCGCTGTCATCACTATCACCACCACCACCACCACCACTATCATCATCAGCATCAAGAAAGGGTTAACGACAGCGACAGTACACAGGGCTACAAGAACCAACATGGTAAGAGTACCTGCTTGAAATAACAGTCAAATCTTATTCATATTACACCGCACCGTCTTAAGAGATGAAGGACATTCTTTAATGTACTCCGAGTTAGATTATTCCAGTGGCGGAAACGATAAACAAAAACATCTACGGGATGGTCACATCTTGAATGATTTCAAGAACAGGTCTGCTCAATCCGAGGGTTAAACAACAACATCAACTCACACACGCACACACAAGCCCACTATCGAGAATAGTATACCCAGGGTCCGTCAGATAAAACAGCTCTTCTGCTACAACAACAACAACAATAGTAGCAGCGACAACACGTTCACCCATTCAACTTTCCACTCCCCACCACATACCACCTCTACCCGCCCCGTTTGTCCATCCGATGGTGTAAGAAGGAAGAGGAAGGGTGTGTAATACGTCCATCTGTCTTCAGCCGCTCACCTCCCCCTCCCACCCCACCCGTTCCCCTTGTCTATCATCCTCAATCATGGCCTTGTGTTCGTTTTACTCACCTTCCAATAGAGAAGATGGCGGCTGGTAGAAGTGGCAACCAGAATTGAAGAAACGGAAAAGGCCGAATGGAGACGGATCTCCCCGACCCTGCACCCACCCGACACTTCAGTACCATCTTACTACACAATACTACATGACATTCTACCCCACCACGCCTTCTCACACCCCTATCTGTATCCACCCTCTTTGTTTTGGGTTATTCACATAAAAACAACATGGCTGCTTTCTATCCGCCAACCTCTACCGTCTTTTTCACGTCACACGTTCTTTTATCTTCAGCATCTCTTTCTTTCTTTCTTTCTTTTTTTCTCACGTACACACACGTATACACACACGTATACACACACGTATACACTTTTCTGTTATTAAATCACTAGTTCACGACGCGTGCGTATGTGTAGACCAACACAGTGGCGCCTGTATATAAGTATACTGCATAACCTACGTGAATTGTGTGTGTGTGTGTGTGAAGGTTTTAGTTCTATATGAGTATATTAGTAAATATCAGTTTATAATGTTGATTGGGATACAAAGAAAAAAACATAAAAGCGAGTAAATAATATTAATAATGATGATGATGATGACGACGACGACGACAACAGTAATGAGGCAGCGGAACAGTTATTTTAAGAACCGCTATTCATAGCCTCGAGGAAAAATACTAATCATACAAATGAAAAAAAAGAAGAAAAAAAGAAGCAACAACAAAGAAACTACCCCTCACCAAAAAAATACAATCCCCACCACAAATAACAACAACAATAACAAAGAATTTCGCTGTCTTTTCTCACACATTCTCGATGCACCGAAGTCAACTTTAACAAACACAACAACAAACAATACATAATCACGCTTAGGTACACATACGTACATATACATATATATATGTGTGTGTGTGTGTGTGTGTGTATGTGTGTGTGTGTGTATGTGAGTAGAGAGAGAGAGAGAGAGAGAGAGAGAGAGAGAGAGAGAGAGAGAGAGAGAAGAACACATGAACATCTTTATATAAAATCTGTGTATGCACACACATGCACACATACATATGACCATATGTTTATGTGCAGAGGATTATGATGTGTGTGTGTGTGTGTGTGTGTGTGTGTGTGTGTGTGTGTGTGATGCACACTGAGGTAACTATCGCCCTTGAGGAAATTCTAAACATTACATTTCTAATTTTAACGCTCCATTAAGTCAACACGTTTAATAACCCACCAACGGATAGCACCCCCCTCCCCCACCAAATTGATTCAATCATATATAACACAATTTGCACACACACACACATCTTAATTGCTTCAGTGGGGCACCACCTTCAAGAATTATCGAATGAATCAACTCCGATTGCTGGCCTTTGAAACCATTATTATTATTATTATTTAAACTCCGGCTTTCTTGGAATTCCTGGAGCCCCGCATGCATAGCGAGCTTTCTACTTGCTATCTGTTCTTTTCGTCTAATACTCTCCTGATTATTCTGGCCGTGTCAAGGAGACAAACCTTTTGTAACAGCTCTACTGGGGACTCGATTTCCATTTCCGTTATATAGCTCTTGATACCTTCACTGTATTCAGGGTCGAAAAATAAAGTATCAGTCACATCCTGTGCTTGATGGAATCGACTGCCTACCCCCTCCCCAAATAGCGGGCTTTGTGCATATATTAGAAACCACTTTCATTTGCCACAGGGGCATCTAAAGAGGATAAGAACTATAGCGAAGGCAACTACAACCCCACAACGACGACAACAACATGGAGAACTGCATCTACAGCATAGACAACAACAACAATGCAGCGAAGGAACTACTGACACCCGCCTCTCCTTCCGCAATAAACGGGTAAAATTAGCTAAAATAAAGGTAAGGAGGCGTGTCTAAATCAATGAAGTATGGAAAATTAGTTATAACAGTGAGTGGCCTGACTTCCTGTTTCCCTTCTATCACTCCCCCACCCCACTAATCTTGACAGCCGGCCTCTCATAACGGAACAGGACCAGCTTGGAAGCGAGGCGAAGGTTTGAGGGTTAATGCTCGGTTTTCCGTCCTTTATAATTAAACTGTATAAAATCTTTCACCCACACATACTTACTATATGCATAACAATACACACAGAGAAACACATAGATGTATATATGTGTGTGTGTGTGTGTGTGTGTGTGTGTGTGTGTGTGTGTGTGTGTGTGTGTGTGTAGTGGAGGTGCAATGACCCAGTGTTTAGGGCAGCAGACTCGCCGTCGTGGGATCACTTGTTTTCTTTATTCAAAACTTGGACAGAACTTATGGGATGACCTGATGTATATAGATCCAGTAGAGTAAAATAGAATGAAGAGGTCCACAGACGAAAAGAAAAAAAAATGATTGAGGACTACCGATCTAAACCAAATGATACATTCGCCGCGTCCATAACCTTTCCCATTCCGGCCATTAATCTCACCCGGTTAATCCCTATACAATATCACAACACACTTATTGACACTTTTCATATCTACATCTTATTAACTTCCCTCTTCATTACCATATAGCAGTTAATTAATACCCTACCCCACACGCCTGTAGTACAGTCGTACTTCATTAAGTCATTCGGCCTTGAATAAACCTCAGGGGAATATCGCACATCCAATAATCAATAGTAACATATATATATATATATAAATATATATATATATTGTGTTAGGTCTCTTCTACAATGGAGTACCACAAAAACTGTCCGCTGTTCAAAAAATAACGAGTGATATATGTCAGTGCTGTTTGTGCACGTGGTTCCGTTTTTATTGCTGATGATTGCACTTGGTTGTTGCATATGAAACTTCGAGTTAAGTTGTATTATGTCCAAAGGAATATATCGTGAAATCATCGCCTCTCTCGCTATCTATCTATCTATCTATC
>NC_142949.1:39327831-39347831 GCF_046866305.1 Octopus bimaculoides | reverse complement strand
TGTGTGTGGTGAGGGCGGGCTGGAGTGTGATGGTGTGTGGGGGTGGAATGTATATGTGTATGAATGATCATATGGTGTGTGTGTGTGTGTGTGTGTGTGTGTGTGTGTGTGTGGAGCCTTGTCTGTGTCTATCTCTATGTGTGTGTGTGATGCCTTTGCGCATATCTGAATTCCTCGGAATACTCCGGAATCTATTGCCGAACACATTCACATGGAGAGCAGCTGTGTTGCTGAGACCATGTGACAGTAATTTAATTACTCCATGTGCTTCCTTGTTCTTGTTACTGTTGTTGCAAACCACCACCACCACCACCACAATAACAACAACCCCCAACCTCATAACCAGCAGCAGTCGCCGCCAACACCCCTACCACACCGTCATCACCTTTATACCCAATGCTGATAATTTTTCTCTTCATTATAGGTGTAACATTAATTAACTAAATGCGTTAAAACCTTACAACATTATGTATAGTATTTTGTATGTCATCCCCTAATATATATATGTGTGTGTGTGTGTGTGTGTGTGTGTGTGTGTGTGTGTGTGTGTGTGTGTGTGTGTGTGTGTGTGTGTGTGTGTGATACCAGGAAATATGGCCTACATCAAATAATTTGTAATTTAACTTCTTTCAAATTTCTTAGTAAAGATACAAAATAATGGAATGAATACAAAATCTCACAAATCATTCACTCCCTCTCCTTTTCCCTCTCCATCTCCTCTATCTCTATGATTCTTTCTCAGTATGTGTGTGTTGGGGGTGCTTGTGTATGTATCGTTCTTTTACACATTGCTTGCCACTAAGCCTAGTATATGCACTCATCCTGTACCTCTTATGTTAATGCTCTCTACATCCCTCTTTCATTTATACGCTGTAAAACTTGACGGGAGAAATCGACCAATGAACCAACCAAACAAAATTTATATCGGCTTTTAAATATCCTCAGTCATTGGACCACGGACATGAGGCACAAAGCCTTGAAGGGATGTAGTCGAACGAATCGACCCCAAGGCATTTTTTTAAAGCTTGATACTTATTTTATAGGTTTCTAATGCCGAACCGCTATATATATATATATATGAATATGTATGATTGTGTGTGTACATTTAAGAGTCGAAGTATTATAACAACAACAATAAAGACTTCTTGTTAAAATGCTTTGTTGTATGACTTGAAAGTAGATTGTTGCTATTTCTAACAGATCTGGCGACCAGGTAATGGTTTCGCTCGACAACGTGAAAAGAGGGTAATCTAAAAGACTAAGCGAACGAACAAAGGAGGATGTGTGTGTGTGAAGGGGGGTGGGGTGAGGTAAGAGCAATGAAGGAAGAAGATGAAAAGAAGGAAAAAAAAGTTGAAAGGTGATATGTATCAATTGAAGATAGCGAAGAACGAGTGGAAGACGAACAAGAAGAACGGGCGAAGCGACGCAAATATAAACCAAACAAACAGCATCATGTTTGTAGGGAGAGGGTGGGATGGCATGGGAAGATGGGCGGAATTAAAACAAGGCGAAAGAATAGAGATTAGATAAAGAACGAGCGGAAGAGACGGAATTATCTGGAAAACACATGGACAGCAGTGGATGTAATGCTAGAATGGCACATACATACATACATACATACATACATACACACACACATGCATGCATGCAAATTTCAAACACATACACATACATATGTATACTAACATACATACATACATACATACATACATACAATATAAATTATATATTGTTGGCTTAAATGTTTCGTTCGACTTTTCTTCAGAAAGTTTTTGGTGTGACATTGAAATATTAAAATTTTCCGTCCAAAGTTTAGAATAAGAGTGAGAAAGAGAAATAAATAGATAAATAGACAAACAAAGAGATAAATAAATAGATAGATAGATAGATAGATAGATAGATAGATAGATCGATAGATAGATAGATAGATAGATAGATAGATAGAAAGGTAACTGGATGAGAGAGCATGTATAGTATATACAGATGGGAAATGAAGGCGAAAATGAAGAACATGGGAGACATAACGTGGGCAATGTTAGATGGTTGACGTGGGATGACGAGGAAACAGGAGAAACATTAAGAAAGTGAAAGTGAAAGAGACGGAAAGTGAGAGAGTTGGGGTAAGAGGTAGAGAAATGAAAGTCTAGTAATGGGAAATAGAAAATCATAAGCATCGAAAGAGAGAAAAAGAAACAGAAAACTATTTCTGTGTTTCATGAGACTGGCGAGTGTATTACAAGGGAGATAACTCTAAACTTTGATGCTATGCCTTACCTAAAGCAGTTTTATGTAATATTCCGTTTTTGTTTGTTTTTCACATTTCCTTTTCAATTTTTGTTCTTGATTTTATTCTTCGCTTATTGATTTCACCGTGTTCTTTAGACTCGTGTCTGATTATTGCATCCCCTTTTTCTTATTGATTGTTATTGGTGTTGTTGTTATTTACGATAATGATGTTTTTGTTGGTTTCTTCCCTTTTCATCCTTTGAGATATTGTTGATTCTTAGGTGTTTGTTTTAGTCACACCGATTAACGCCATGCTGCGACACCGCCTTCAGGATGTATTCGATCGATCATATCGATCTCAGTGCTTTGTCTGGCTAAGTTCTTATTTTGTTGGCCTCGTAACGGACGAAAGACAATGTCAACCTTTCTCTGCGGCCTTGTACTCAGCCGACTGCGAAACTACGCAACCAATGTACTTGCATAATGTGTACACACACACACACACACACACACACACACACACACACACACACACACACACACACTTTTATATACACAGACGTAGCTGTATGGTAAGAAGGTTGCTTTCTAAACACATGGTTCCGAGTTCATTTCCACTGTGTGGTACCTTGGGCACCTTCGGGCCGACTAAAGCTTTGTGATTAAATTTGGTGAACGGAAACTGAAAGAAGCCCTTCGTATACGTACATGCTGGGGCTCTGGGATATGTAACATATTGCCTAAATACCAATCTTGAGAAATTAGGCTTCTCAAAACGAGAAAGCTAATATATATATATATGTAAATCTACAAAGTTGAGTTGATTTCCCAGAGATTTACAGGCTGCACTCCTCAAGTCAGATTATTAGATGTAAATTATAACGAAGATGGTGACAGTAAATAGTAATGATATCAATAATAATAATAATTGCTATCATTATTATTATTATTATTATTATTATTATTATTATTATTATTGCTGTTCTTGCTTATTGTTAGACAGTGATATTACTGTTGTCTCTTTTGTTTATATTGTCTTTAATTTTCTGATTATTAATCCGTAGTAGTAGTAGTAGTAGTAGTAGTAGTAGTAGTAGTAGTAATACCCGTCGTCGTAGTTGTAGTGAGTTTAGTTGTTAACGTTAGCAGAAAATGATTGAGAAAAAACTGGATGAAGCGTACGACAGATACATGTGTAGCAACCCTTCGTTTTCTCTCTCTCTTTCTCTCTCTCTCTCTCTCTCATTCTTCTCTCTACGTTTATCTTTTATTTTCTACATATGTTCTGTCTGTCTGTCTATCTATCTGTCTGTCTGTCTCAAAGACAAATGCACGTATTCCTCTCGTAAACACGCATACGCGTACACATTCCCTCTCTAACTTCCTCCGACTGTCTGTCTGTCTGTCGGTCTGTCTCACGCATATGTCTTCCAATTAGCAGATGTACGCTGTTTCGCACTGTTTGTAGGTGTGCACGCGAGAGAGCATGCATGAGAGTATATGTGTGTGTGTGCGCACGCGCGCGTGTGTCTAAGTCTACACCTGTGTGTGTGTCAGTGTGTGTGTTTGGGGTTATCTTGTTGATATTCTTCTCTTTTCTCTTTCGTTCTAAAAGTTTATCATCCAAGAAATGGTGATGGTGGCGCTGGTGGCAATATTGGTGCCATTGGTGGATGAGAGGATAACAAACAAAAGAAAAAAACAAAAATAATGACGATAATAATGATAATATTTAAAAAGGGAATGAAGAAGAAGAAGAAGAAGAAGAAGAAGAAGAAGAAGAAGAAGAAGAAAAAGAAGAAAAAACAAAAACAAGGAAATTACGCGGCAAAATAGCAACAAACTGCACAAAGATAAAAAAACAACAACAGCATTAACAAAAATAACCCAACAAAAAGAAAAACAAATAAAAAAGAGAGAGGGGGAGGACCTTGCAGCTAATCCTGACCAAGTGAATAGATTCAATAGCTTATCTGGAGAAGATAAAGACAGAAATACCTTGGCTGTCTTTTAGTTTTTATTATATACTTTTTTGTTTGTTTGTTTGTTTTGTCTTTGTTTTTATGTGTTTCTTTTGAGTGTTTCTTTTCTTTCTTATTCTGGGAAGTTCTTATAAAAAAACGAAGACGCCGAAAAGGTTAATTTGGTGCAAAGAAAAGGGTTAAACAACAATCACGACCCCCTTTTTTTTGTATATTTTGTAAGAAAGGGACTAAGAGAGAACAAGAGAGAAAGGCAGAGAGAATAAGAGACGGAGAGAGGGAGAGAGAGAGAGAGAGAGAGAGAGAGAGAGAGAGATTTAAACCATTGTCTCATGCACAGCAGTGATACACATCCACACAAATTTATAGATGGGTGCTTGCGTATATATATATATATATATATATATGCATATCCGTAGGATGTGTATATAGGATGATAATGAAGCTGGAGCTGCTGCTGTCGATGATGAATATGATGACGGTATCTACTCCGAAACGTTACTCAGTACTGAGCTACGAATTTACGTAAGTCTGAAACATACCTGTACCTCTCCGCCATTTAGATTTCAGTTTCCATAACACGCCCACCATCAACACCCTCATCACCACCACCACTACCACCAACACCAGCATCCCTGTCACAAGCTTCATCCTCATCGCCACCACTATCACCATTACAACCACCACCCGAACAACTAGAGCTATCAAAACACCCCTTCTACTTTCGACATCCATCCTGTTTGCTCTACAGCCATTAAAACACCATCACCCACACTACCACTACTACTACTACTACTACTACTACTACTACTACTACTACTACCGCCACTACATTACAATCACTAAATCGTCATATCATCCAACACTCTCCTCAGATAACCACCGCCACAACTACCAACCACCACCACCATCACCATATTCTCCGCCACCACCACTATCATCTTACCAACCGACCACTCCCGATACAACCACCGTCACCACTGCCACCGTTACAAGCTTCATCCCCATCACTATTACAACCATCATCAGCATTATCATCAACAACATTGATATTCACCGTCACCACCGACATTACAACAACCATTACCATCATAAGCATCACCAATCCAATCACCCCCCCTCTCCTCCCCCTCACCTTCCCGATCCCCCCTCACTACCAAGCCCAAGTTATAGTGGACGTGATGGAGTGTCACGGTGCCAAGAGCAGACATGTTGGCAGAGAGATGACGATACCAAACAAAAGAACAGAGAGGAATAGACCAGACTCCTCATTTCACTTCTAAATTGTGTCTTTATCAAATATTCATAATTGGATTTCATCAATTAATAACTGCCTTCCCAATCACTTAATTATTAAAGTCTGTGTACATGCGTATATGGATGTATGCGTATGTATATGTATATATATATATATATGCATGTATATATGTATTTGTATGTATATATATATATATATATATATATGCATGTATATATGTATTTGTATATATATATATATATATATATATGCATGTATATATGTATATATATGCATGTATATATGTATTTGTATATATATATATATATATATATATATATGCATGTATATATGTATTTGTATATATATATATATATATATATATATATATGCATGTATATATGTATTTGTATATATATATATATATATATATATATATATATATGCATGTATATATGTATTTGTATATATATATATATATATATATATATGCATGTATATATGTATTTGTATATATATATATATATATATATATATATATATATATATATATATGCATGTATATATGTATTTGTATATATATATATATATATATATATATATATGCATGTATATATGTATTTGTATATATATATATATATATATATATATATATATATATATGCATGTATATATGTATTTGTATATATATATATATATATATATATATATATATATGCATGTATATATGTATTTGTATATATATATATATATATATATATATATATATATATATGCATGTATATATGTATTTGTATATATATATATATATATATATATATATATATATATATATGCATGTATATATGTATTTGTATATATATATATATATATATATATATATATATATATATATATATATATATATATATATATATATATATGCATGTATATATGTATTTGTATGTATGTGTGGCTTTGCGTTTCTGTGTGTACGTAGGAGAGTCTGATTGTGTGTGCGTAGGAGTTTGTCTTTCCCGCTCTTCCCCACACACGCACGCGCATATATATATCTGTGTGTGTGTCTACACATATATCTATATACATGTATATATAAATACATACATACACACACATACATACATATATCTGTACATATATGGAACTAAACATACACATAGACATACATACATATATACATACATACATATATATATATATACATATATATATATGTTTATGTATACCCGCCCACCCACATACATACACGACTCCAAATTAAATAGGATAGCAAGAGAAGAAGAAACGTCGACGGAGTCCATAACAACAATAGTGAAAATAGCAACAACTGTTAGGATGATGAGGGCGAGTGCGTCGATTATGATGATAACGAGGAGGAGGAGGACGACAACGACGACAACAACGATGATGTTGATGATGACGACGACAATGATGATGAGGATTATTTGTTGCATAGGCTGAAATCCACAAATTAGCGGTCATTTGTTGAGTCTATTGATTCGTGCGGAGGCGCGTGGCTGAGTGGTTAGAGGCATTCAGCTCACAATCGTAAGGTCGTGAGTTCGAGACCCGGTGGCGCGTTGGGTCCTTGAGCAAGACACTATTTTACGTTGATCCATTGCTCTCAGCTGGTAAATATGAGCCGCGTCACATTCTGTGTGACGCTGAACCTCCATGAGAACTACTTTACGAGTATGCGAACCGGCTGTTCCGTTGATTAGATCAACTAGAACACTCGTCGTCGTATCTGACGGAGTTCCACTTTTACTGATTAGTATAATCGAATATATTGATTACTGGTCAAAATTTAATCGATCTCGGAAAGAAAGACGACAAATTGAAATTTGAACTTATGATGTGGAGATATTTATCTTAAATACCGCAGAAAATTTTGCACGATGCTCTACCAGCCCTGCTTATACTTGCGTTTCATTAAAGAAAATAATTACTGAGTTCCGTGCGGGCAGGAAACAATTTATTACTGGTTTGAAAACACCTCTGTCCACTAAGACCGAGGACGAAATTGCCAGTCACTAAGATGTTAATTCAGGAGCAGGTAATACAAATGATTGAACAAATGAATCTCCGTGAAGAGGTGAGCAAAGTAATGCAAAGAATGGTAAGAAAGAGATTACTTGGAGAAGGTAGTAGAAGGGTGACAGACAGGCGGACTGGTCCGAACGCATGTAGGAATTGTTAAAGGCAAAAACTTACAAAAATTTGTGTTTGTAAGAGAATGCGAAGAGAGTCAAAGATAGAGACAGTGATAGAAGGAAAGAGCAAGAGAGAGAGAGAGAGAGAGAGAGAGAGAGAGAGAGAGAGAGAGAGAGAGAGCGACAGAGAGAGAGAGAGAGAGAGAAAGGAAGGAGAGGAATAGGTTGGAAGAGTCCCAGGTCAATTAGAATTGTACATGATAGTTCCTATGTTTTTCCATCCGAGATAACATTCTCATCATCGCCTTCAAGAAGAGAATCAACATCAACAAGATGGCGGTTACTATTGGAAGAAAGAGAAGAAGAAGAAAACGAAAGATGGATGCCACTGACTAGTTGAAACCAACGGAAGTAAAAGGTGAGAAAGGAAGGAAGGAAGGAAGCAGCGGGAGAGAAATGTTTTAAAAGCACAAACAAAATCTAAATCGCAAACGTTTATGGAAGGCAGGAAAGACACATCGATCGGCAATAGAGAGATGGATGAGGGTAACGAGTAAACCGGAAGTGTAAAGTTAATTATACAATAAAGACAACAGTTAAAACGATCGGAACAGATTGAAATTGAGCGGGAAAAATAAAAGTGGGAGCAGAGAGAAAATGAGAGATTGAAGAGACTAGCGGACGCAAAAGTGAAAGTAGAGAAAGAGAGAGATTGAAGAGAAAAAAAACAATGGAGATTTACTAGCGATGTTAAATGGCGGCGTCAGTTGGCTCTGCTAGACAGACCAATCAAATGATGGCTTAATACTAATTTGATTTATAACCAACTGTCTCTAACGTATTTACAAACATGCTACTTTGACCATCTTCCTCTTTCCAGCGTCCCTCTCTTTCCTCACTAACCTACGTCCTTCTCTCTCTCTCTCTCTCTCTCTCTCTCTCTCTCTCTCTCTCTCTCTCTCTCTCTCTCTCTCTCTCTCTCTATATATATATATATATATATATATATATATATATATATATATATATATATATATATATATATATATATCTGACCGTCTGTCTGCCTCTCTCCTTTCCTCTTCTCACTGGCCACACTAACTTCCTCTTCTCTCTTCTTGCAAACCAACGCGACCCCTCCCTCACACCACTAGCACGACCCGGTTCCGTTTTGTACAAACAGAGCCTTCAGGCAGACGAACCGACAGGCAGACAGGCAAGACGGAACCCCGACCAGTAAAGAACCCGCCAGCCATTGTCTCTAATATCTCAACTTTCCTTCCCTCCTTGCTCTGTCTTCTCCCCGAATCTATCTCCACTAAAATACATCCACACCACCACCACCACCACCACCACCTCCCCAAAGTTCTGGCCAAATTTGAAGATTCTATTTGTATCTATTTGGAAAGAGTCTTTAAATTACCTTTTAAGACAATTCGATTTCAAGTTGTCACACGTTCTTACACCATAATATTGTATCAATTGTCTTGTTTGTGTGTCTGCTGTTGCTTTTACTACTACTACTACTACTACCACTACCACTACCACTACTACTACTACTACTACTACCACCACCACCACCACTACTACTAATACTACTCGCATTCGACGCTCATGGCAATGTTATTGCTAGTAGTGGCTATTATTGGTGCTGCTCTTGTTGGTGTTGGCGGTATAATAATAATAATAATAATAATAATAATAATAATAATTATGAGTAGTAGTAGTTGTTTTTGTTGTGTTGAGCACCAGGTCATCTCAAACCGAGCCAATTTATGATCTAGCCTTCACCGTCCTGAACTTTCCCTTTTTAAGCTCATTTTTATTTTAGGAATAACATATCGAGGACTTAACTATCTGTAAAAGCGTATCACGACGGAGCTCAGTTCTTGGGCTTGAATATGTGTTTGTCGCAGTCCACCTGTCCGTTAATAGGTATCTCATCTTAGAATGGCTCGTTATTGTGCTGCATCCTTTGATAAAACAATTTTACGTGAAAGGTACAATGACGTCACTGTTCATAAGGGGGTGGGGTTGTGACGGTAGCAGCGGTGGTAGTGGCGCCGAAGGTGATGGCAGTAGTACTGGTGGAGGTGTTATTAGTGGTAGTTGAAAACAGTATTTCGTTGTAGCGTTGGTGGTAGTAGTGACGGAGGCGTTAACATCGGTGTTGATGTTGTTATTGCGGTCTCTGGATGTAGTGTTGTGTTGTGATGTTGCCGACGATAATCCTGATGCTGCTGGTGACAGGAGTGATGATGATGATTGTGATGGCAGTAGTGGTGGGTAGGGTATTGGTAGTGGTGGTGTGGATGTAAGGTGTGTGTGTGCAGTGGTAGTGGTGGTGGTGGTGGTTGTGGAGTGAATTCGTACCGGTCACTGTTGGGAGTGTTGCAAGTGTGCTGGTGGTGACGGTGCCGTTTGTTTGATGCTGGTGGCGATAGCGGTAGGGGTGGGACGTAGTGGTGCAGTTAATGAAGACGATGGCGATGGTGGTGGTGGTGGTGTTGGTAGTGGAAGGCAGTGGTAGATGTGGTGGTGCTAGTGATGAGGATCATGACGATGATGATGATGAAGATGCTGCTGCTGATGATGATGGTGATGCTGGTGGAGATGAGGGTGACGGTATCGGTGGGGAAGGTGGTGGTGGTGGTGGTGGTGGTGGTGGAGCTGCTGTTCCTCATTGTATCGTCATCATTGGTTCACTCTTGACATTCGCCAGACAATCTAATGTTTGGCACACACGCACGTGCGCGGTTCATGTCGACATGCGCGCCGCCACGCGGTGGACACACGTCACTGACTGCTTCACACACATGCGTGTGTGTGTGTATCTATGTGTGTGTCTGTGTATGTATTTTTGTTTGTGTGTGTAATATGCACACACATGTAGACACAGACACACACATGTATACATATTTGTATAACAGAGTATTTGAGTTTTGATTAATTCTACGTGTGTGTGTGTGTGTGTGTGTGTGTGTTCGTAGAACGCATGAGTATACAAGCAATGTATATATATATATATATATATATATATATATATATATACGCTCACGCACGCACGCGCCTGCGTGTCGCTACTCTCAGCTATGTCTTTCACTTAGCTCCGTTTTTTCATGTCTTTTTTTTTTACTTCCATTTGTGTTTTGTTGTTTTTTATTAATTTCTTTCGGTTTTTGATTGTTTTTTATTCTTTTGCCTTACTAGTTGTTCTTAACTCTTTTATTTTCATTTTTGTACATTATTATTATTATCATTGTTATTATTATTATCGATATCATTACAGCCGCTAATCCTGGCAATATTCATCTCAATATGGTTGTTGTACAAGTTTCGGGAATCTAATGAAAGTTCTTTGTGATGTTAATTTCCGCCTTCTTTGACTAGATTGGAACAATCTACGACACACACACACACACACACACGCTGGTGCAGTTAGACAGACAGAAGGTAAGGAAACGGTCAAATGTGATCTCTTCCGCTTTCTTTCGACAGCACGATGATATATATATGTATGTATGCGTGTGTGTCTATACACATGCATTCAAACACATAACCGCATACAAAATTGCATGCATACATAAATGCATACTTACACACACACACATGATAGGTTTTATAGAAATGCCTTAGGTTGAAAGAATCTCTCTGTGCCTAGTGTGTTTGTGAGTGTGGACATATGTATCTTATATAGGTGTGTATGTATGTCCATATGTGTATATTGGTGTATGTGACGAACATATCACCACTCTTTAGTCAGATAAAAGAACATTGCCCAGTACTTTTTATTTAGTCCAAGGAGTGGATACACACCAGGTTCAGTCCCACTGCATGGCACCTTGGACATCTGTCTTCTACTATAGCCTTGGGCCGACCAAAGCCTTGTGAGTGGATTTCGTATACGGAAACTGAAAGAAGCCCGTCATATAAATGTGTGTGTGTGTATGTGTGTGTGTGTGTGTATGTTTGTGTGTCTGTGTTTGACCCCCAAACATCGCTTGACTACCGATGCTGGAGCTCTTTCTCGTGTTTCGGTACAGAAACATTTAACTGCCGATCCGTCTGGTCTCTTCTTCTTCTTCTTGTCCTCTCTCTCTCTCTCTCTCTCTCTCTCTCTCTCTCTCTCTCTCTCTCTCTCTCTCTCTCTCACTCTTACTCTCTCTCTCTCTCTCTCTCTCTCTCTCATTATTCGTTGGTTGATTGTGTTTAGTTATTCTGATGTTGGCATACGGACGTCACTTCTCGCTATTTCTTAATTGGCCAACCACACCACTTCCTCTACAAGACTCCAGATCCGCCATTGTAGTCCAGCTATTGTATTCCCATTTCCGGTCGCGTTTTAACGGCACGTGTGCCTCACTCTGTTTACATGCAAATTTATGAACGCTGACTAGTCTGGACTCATTGTATGTGTGTTTGTGTGCGAGTGTGGGTGTCAGTGTGTGCGCGTGTACCTCGATTTGATCGTTTCTCATCAAATATCTTGCTTTTTACATTCAATGGCATTTTGTCAGTGCTTACTGTCTTACTCTCTCTCTCTTTCACTCCAACTCTCTCATTCTCTCTCTCTCTCTCTATCTATCTAACACGTACACTCACACACACATACACATGAATTGTACGTAGTTACTAGAAATTGGTTGTAAACATATTCGCGTCATTTGAAAAAAAATGTGTGCGTGTGTATGTGTAGAAATATATACACATATGTAGCAGTGAAGACATATATACACATATGCCGCTCTGAAGATATACATGTGTGTGTGTGTGTGTGTGTGTGTGTGTGTGTGTGTGTGTGTGTGTGTGTGTGTGTGTGTGTGTGTATGTATGTGCGTGCGCGGGAGGGGGCGTGTGTGTATTCATATGCATGTATGCACGAATGTATACGTATATACATACATACACACACACATATATACATATATATATACACATACATTTATATGCACTGGCACACAAACTCCATATGGCTATATGTTGATTTATCTTTTGTCCCCCCTCCACCTAACTGTTTCCCAATTTCCCTGATTACAATGCCGCCATCTTGGATCGGGTTACATTTTAACGGCCATTTTGAAGTGTCTAGCTCTTCACGACATGAATAACAGAGCGCAAACATCCTAGCATGCGTCAAATTGTACAACGTATGCACGCGTGCATTTATGTATGGGTCTGTGTGGATGTACGCATGTATGTATGAGACGTGTGCAACGTAGTATTTGTGTAAAAGCAGGTATATATTTAAATGCGTGTATAGCAATCTTCCTAGGAGCGATCATATAACTGTATTTGATGTATTTGTATCAATGAAAAGTAAAAATCACCATTAGTATTGTAATCAGTAAGCGAGTTAGGCGAGTGTATAAGTCATATCTGCCCCCACCGTACGTCTGTGTGTGTGGGGGACGACATATATGCATACACGAATAAACGAATACACACACATATATGTATGCATACACACATGCATACATATATTTGTCTGTATTGAGTTTTATTGAGTCAAAAACAAAAGATAATATGTACGCATGTTCTGTAACCTGACTGATCGAGAAATAGAGATTGATAAAACACATAGCAAACGCAAATTTGTACCACTCGATATTATCAATCAAGCCTTCATATATATATATATATATATATATCGATATCTAGTCTATCATTGTTCCTTGCTATAAAACTCATTAATACATCACAGACTGTTCTACAACACAATAGAGACAGATGGAGACACAACATAAATAACAACACCACAACAACATCGACAACAACAACAGCAACAATGACATGCTGGCTGACGGCGTTTGTTGACGTCCATCTACGACAGGCTGGATCGAACATCTCCCGTCGTCCGTATCCGAAGCCCTCTCTAAGCCACACCCAAGCATATCCCACCCGATTCCAGTTTCCCTTCTGTGTTCTGTCACATTCGTTCCAAGAAGGTCAATCTAATGCAATCTCCATGAAGCGCGCCACGTGCCTTACACTGTGGGGAGCCAACGGCACACTTTGTACACATGCAAAGTAGCATATGTGTAAATGAAAATAGACACGCAATTGAGTGCGCGTGTGCGTGCGTGTGCCTTCCCCCCACAAATACATAAGCTTGCTCCCCAACTACATGGTCTCGGGCTTAGTCCCACTGTGTGGACCTGAAACCGGAACCATGCGGTTGAGAAGCAAGCTTCTTACCACACAGCCACGTCTGCAGCTACTGATAAATAATAATGATAGTAATAAATGGTTCCGAATTTTGGCACAAGTCCAGCAGTCCCGGGGACGGGGGTAAATCAATTACTTCGACCCCAGTACTCAACTGATCCTTATTTTATCGACCCCGAAAAGATAAAAGGCAAAGTCGACCTTGGCGGAATTTGAACTCAGAACGTAAAGACGGTCGAAATGCAGCTAATGCACCCGAAATGCACCCGGTGTGCTAACGGTCTTTCCTCATTGCATGTGTTTATTATTGGGATAATGACCCTACCGAGATAGAACAAAAAACATTATAAGCTAGTGCCGTTCAATTATCCGTTTGTTCTGCGTTCAAATCCGGCCCGATCTCTTCTCCAATTTCAGCGTGGTGAAACAAATAAAACGTGGCCCGATTTACCAAACTTCACCTTGTGCATTTTTTCTTCAGAAGATCAATATAATATCAATCGATCGATTTCCTGCAATCATCTTAATCCAATATACTACCATCCCCCTCTACCCCCTCACCACTACCTTGTCTCTTATCAAATTGTGGGCTATTTCTTTTAATTGGTGCTGCACACTCACGTTGTTTTATCGTTACACACACACACACACACACACACACACACACACACATACACACCCACCCACACACACACACACGTTTCATTCAATGAGAATATTACATAACAATGCGCAGGCGCCATACAACTCCAGCAGCGCGCACGGCGGTAAAATCATCGCTTTATAAAAAGATCGATTTTTTTCTTGTTTTTTTTTTTGTTTTTTTCTTTTTACTTTTCCCCTGAAGTTTACGGTAAATAGAGAACTCCATTGGCAAGGATTGGCGTTAATCGTTTGAATGCGGCCCTTTAATGAGAGGGTATTAGATAATTACATAGACAGGAAGAGAAAAGGGGCGAATGGCTGACAGAATGATAGCGGGGGGGGATAGGGGAGGGAGGAGAAGAAGCGGGATAAAATGAAGATTAAGAGACAGGGAGCGAAGGATTATGGCAAAGTGTTATGGAGAGTTTCGCAGTTGCGAGGAGAAACATAGCGACGGAGAAAGCAGCTTCACATCTGTTTAGAGAGATTGACTGACATGTTTAGTTGGTTGTGTTGGTGGTTGCGTGTGTAGGACGTAAATGGAGGATATTAAAACAGCGATAGAGAGAGAGAGAGGATACTGGAAACTAAATTAGTAGATCTACTGTATATTGATACATGATAAATAGATAGAAAGAAATGTGTATGTTTATCATATATTAATATATAATAAATAAACAGAAAGAAATGCATGTATACATACATATATATATAAATTAGTATGAAGAGTAAGTTTGCAGAAAAACATCAACCTGCTAGAAATAAGAGCTAAAGTCTTAAACCACCGTAAAGCACCATATATATATATATGTGAATGTTTCTTTTTATATTCAGTTATAATACAAACGATTTTACATTAATCTGATGGGTTAGTATATACTTTTGTAGAATGCAAATTTATTATTCGTATACGAGAATGATGTTGACGGGGACTCCGAAGTTCCTGTTAGTTAAGCCATCGTCCAACTGCTGACGATGGTTTAGGTGGTCGACACATCGAAGTCACTGTGAATATTATTCTTGTACATAAAACAAATAGACAGATAGACAGACAGAAGACTACTAGCTGGATAAATCAATACTTAAATGGACTTCCAGAGAGAGATCGAAATAGAGACAATGAGTGAGAGCTAAATAGATAAATGGACGGATAAATATATTCGAAAGGCGAAAGACAGTTGCGCGCAAGCGGCTCGATGTGTGTGTGTGTGTGTGATTTACTAGATATGTATGTATACAAATGTGTTGAAGATTAAGTTTATTGAGATTGTAAAGTCGTTGACGAATAGACATCAGTATAGAACGCTTTAAGATTACGTTTATACCACACATACGCAGATACATATACACGCATATACATAGATACACATATACTCAAATGCATCTTCACACGTATTTATACACACGCACACACAAATACATACGGAAAACTAAGTAAAGTCTACACAGACGTCGACACACTCACTAAAAGAGGCATTTAACAAACGACGGAATTAAATGTAAAACTAACAAACAAAAAAGCTATGATGATAATAATAGTAGTAGTAGTAGTAGTAGTAGTAGTAGTAGTAATAATAATGATAATAATATAGAAAAACAAGTTGAAGAGAAACTGTAAGAGTCAATATACTGGTGCAGTGATGGTAGAAGGAGGAGAGGGTTCCCCCCTGGAAGGGTGTGTTTAGTGGATTTTTACAATGTCAATTGACTCCGTGAGAGGCATTGCTAAATAGCTGCAAATGTCTGGCGGGCAATATAAATGGTTACGGCGTGTTATGTCGTTATGCATAAATGTAAGTCAGGTGGAGATGGTGGCGATGGAGGGGGAGGGAGGAGTGGGAGTGGGGAAGTAGGCATGTAGATGAGAAGGAAGACAAAAAAGATGGAAAGTTAAGACAATGTTGTCTCAATATTTGTTTGCATTGTTGTTGTTGATTTTATCATCATCGTCATCATCATCATCATCGCCATAAGCAGTGCTGTCGTCATTGTCATAAATTGAAACATTTGCAGTGCAAATGGTATAATTCTATCATATTAAAACCCATGTTATTATTATTATTATTATTATTATTATTATTATTATTGTTGTTGTTGTTGTTGTTGTTGCTGTCGTTAAGGCGGCGAGCTGGCAGAATCGTTAGCACGCCGGACAAAATGCTTAGCGGTATTTCGTCTGTCGCTACGTTCTGAGTTCAAATTACGCCGATGTCGACTTTGCCTGTCATCCTTTTGGGATCGATAAAATAAGTACCAGTTGCGCACTGGGGTCGATGTAATCGACCAGTTCCTTCCCCCAAAATTTCAAGCCTTGTACCTATAGGAGAAAAGATTATTATTATTACTATTATTATATATAGGATCGAGTTGGTAGAATCGTTTGCTCGTTCGGCAAAATGTCATCGACTTCCTTCGAATTTGCTGGCTGAGTACCAAAATTTTAGACCATTATTATCGTTATTGTTGTTGTTGTTGTTGTTACGGCTTCTGCTGTTGTTGTGATTAGGGTGGCGAACTGATCTAGCAGACTCGTTCGCCTATCGGACAAAGTGCTTAGCAATATTTCTTGCGGGTTTTTACATTCAGAGTTCAGACCCCGACGAGAGTGATTGTCCTTCGAAGTTGATTGTCCAGTGGAGTCGTGGGGCCGATGTAATAGAGTAACCCCCTTGCCCTAAAATTGCCGGTCGAGTGCGAAGTTGTATAATCAGCGAACAGCTGTAATATCAGAGAAGGAACACGAAGTAAATAACACATCAGCTTTCGTCTCCATCCATTCGCTTTCGTCTCCATCCATTCGCTTTCGTCTCCATCCATTCGCTTTCGTCTCCATCCATTCGCTTTCGTCTCCATCCATTCGCTTTCGTCTCTGTGAAATAGTGACAGAAAACAAATATGGCCGATTTTAATCTACGGCTAAAGAGAAAATAATTATGCCTAAGTGTGTGTGTGTGTGTGTGTGTGAAATTATGTGGTCAGATAAATGCATGAGGAAAAGTTACACATATCACGTTTCGATAGATTGTTGATTAGTTCGAGACACACACGCACATATGCATATATATACACATTTATACGTACTTATGTATGCATAAATACACAGATATACACAGACTCAACATACAAATTGATAATTATATAAACACAAAAACTGTTAGTTTGATCGTTGAGTATACAGAGAAATCGATCGATCGATAGATGCCCGTATATCTCGCATGTAAGCATGACATGCTCCGTAAATCTTATATTGACAAAAATATCCAGCACTCTGCATTTCCGCTCCAGAATATGAAACACTAAGAGAGAAGAATAAATAAAATACACTGAATGCACTTTGCCGGAGAAGCGAACTTCAATGTCGAACGAGGTGAGAGCAATTATAATCGGATCGCTTGTAGTTCTGTGACGGGTGGGAGGCGTCAGTTCGTCAGTTCTTTGTTCGGTAAAGTCGATCCTGCAAAATAGATCGTCAGTCAACTAAGTTCGTTTCACGTCGCTGACGAATGCACGCTGGCATGAAACCTGAGATTTCACAGCGAGAGAAGAAATGGTTGTTTTTACATCAAAGTTTCGTGTAATGCATGTTTTTAACAAATGCATCTTGTATGCAAAGCTTAGGAGACACGTTTTGAACAATACTGATAGGAAGATTCAAGAGGAAACTCTGTGAAGCCTTGATTAGGGAGAAGGGTCCATTATACTTCCTCAGAGGGTGACAGTCTGAAGTAACTTCCTATTATCTTGTAAAATTTCTCTTGGAGGCCATAGGTATCTGTGTGTGTATGTGAGTGACTGTGAGCGTGTGTATGGATATGCATGTACACACATACATACATACATACACAAACACACACACATTTATATGACCAGTTGTTAATGTTTGGAATAGCAGCTGTGTTGGCGCACCAACTTCCACGGTTATCTTTTAAATCGATTATATTGATCTATGCATTTCCTATTGGTACTTTATCGACCGTTTCAGAACAAAAGGTAAATGGTCCAATCGTCGAAAAGGGTGAGAACTCATTTGGACAAGTTCACTGCAAGACTTCTCTGTTTAATAAACAACGCAGTGCATTGGTTCACGGAAACAACGACGGTTGTCTGCACCGAAGATCTCTGAGTTCCAACCTGTACGCACGTGCACACACATTACCGTCCAGAGGTCAGGAATACAACGGATTCATCGTATCTCGTCACCGGAGTTTAGAAATAATACCGTACATTCTAAGAATACTGAGTTTAACAACTTTATAAATAACTGACTATCCTTGCTACTACTTTGATTATATATAGTGTACGTGTGTGTGTGTAACTTGATTTTTGTATCAGTTTATCTTTGTAATTCATCTTTATACATCTGTGTTTGTGTGTCTGTCCATGCGCGGCCGCGCGTCTGTGTAAAATGCGGTCAATATCCGGTGTTAGTTGGATAAGTGTAACACTTTCCACTGGTCATAAATGTAACAATATATGGAGGATATTTAACAGCGTTCAATCAATATGGCTGTATTAGTAATGACAATGATTGTGGTGATGGTGGGAGTAGCCATGGTAGTTACACAATATGGCAGTAGTGATGGTTAGTGGGTGGGGATAGTGATGGGATAGTCGTGTTGGTGGCATTGTCAACTGCGTTGGCAGTGGTGTAATGAAGGTGGTTGTGGTGGTGCTGGTGGAATAGTTACAGAATACGGTGGTGGTGGTGGTGGTGTTGGTAATGGTGGCGCTGATAGATGTCCTTTATTGTTCTTCATTAGCTCGAAAGTCAATATCATCGGAGTGGACTCTGTAATCAATGACGTTCCATTCGTGACAATCCCGACAAAACTGCGTTGTCTAAAGTGCCATTTCTATTTGCAAGGACGGAAGGGTAAATTTAGCTGCTACGTCTAGCAGGTCGACGGAATACATAGAGATACCCGTCACTGATGTCGGTTCCACCGCGCTAGCGTTCGATGTGACGTGGGTGGGATGGGAGTAGTGCATGAACTGAAGAAAGTGATGGTGGTGGTAGTAGTAGTGGTAACAGTAGTAATAGTATATGTCAATGGCGGCGATGATTTGCGTAGTGTGGCTAGTTGTGAAGGTGTGTGTGTGTGTAGATGGAGAGAGAAGTGGAGGCGTAGGTTAGGTAATGGTACGAGTGTTAATAGTTTAGGATGTAGTGACACAAGCAGTGATGAGGGTGTAGGTAGTTGTACTAAGTGGTGGCACATGTAGTCATGTGGTAGTGATAAATGTAGTAGGATTAGAAGTGATCGTAGTGTAGGTAGCAGTACAAGCAGTGGTGTAGGTGGCGGTACTAGCTAGTAGTGGTGTAGACAGCGGTACTACCTGTGGTGATGGTATAGGCAGTAGTCCTGGAAGTGGTGCTCATGTATCATGTATGCATAATTAATAGCTAGAGGATGGTCTGGTTGTTTCGTATTTTCTTTCTGTATTGCATTTGTTGGTAGCCACATAAGCGAATAAACATCAACACACAAACACACACACACACACTTGGACACATGCAGGCATACATCGTGTGTGTGTGCGTGCGTCCGTGCGTGTGTGTTTCTGTGTCAAATGTCTTTTTGCTATGCG
>NC_142949.1:39315331-39320331 GCF_046866305.1 Octopus bimaculoides | reverse complement strand
CACATTTCACCACCATAATAATAATAATAATAATAATAATAATAATAATATAATAATGATTCTAAATTTTGGTAGAAGGGCAGTAATTTTGAGGAGGGGTAAGTTGATTACATCGACCCCAGTGTTTAACTGTTATTTATTTTATCGACCCTAAAAAGATGAAGTCAACATCAGTGGAATTTGAACTTAGAACGTAAAGATGGACGAAAGGGCGCCAAGCATATTGCCTTGCATGCTAAACATTCTGCCAGACCGCCGTCTTTAATAATAATAATAATAGTAATAATAATAATAATTAGAAGAAGAAGGAGTAACAAGAGGAGTTGGAGAATGATACGTTTTAATATTGGTACGAGGCCAGCAATTTTGAGGGGAGGGGACAAGTATTTATCTAATAGTAATAATGATGTAAAAAAAATACATAAATGTTAGCATGAGCAAGAGCAGCAACGGGAATAATAAATAACAGATTAATAACGCAATAATCACAATTGATCCTTTATGTTCGACATTATTGCGTCCACTGGAAAACCATAAGTTTATCTCCACTACACACACACACACACACACACACACACACACACACACGCATGCATATTCTGCATTTGTTCTCTCTTTTATATATATATATATTTACTGTTGCTGGTTTGTTAACCAGTTTTGTCTTTCTATGAGGAACACAATAAAATGTGTAAGAAAAGTACACACACACGTACGAATGCGCATGCGAACATACGCGTATGCACAGACACACACACACACACACACACACACACACACACACACACACACACACACACATATATATATATATATATATATATATATATATATATGTGGTAATAAATATTTGATATATACAGACATATTCAAATGTATATTTTGATGTATATCACGACACCCGACTTTTAAACTGACGCGTCGGCCATATTCTTTTACACGTGTTGTCATTGTCATGTTATTATTGCCAATCAATCAAGCACAAATCAATCAATAAATCGACAGATCGATCATGGTGTGGAGTAAATCAATCAGTTGGGAAGAGAAGCAGATAACGGTTGGAGATAATCAATCTATCTATCTATCTGTCTGTCTGTCTGTCTAACCCTCTGTCTGCTTGTTGGCCTCTCTCCATTTCTGTGTATCCGTGTATATATACATACACACACACATATATGCATATATATATATATATATATATATATATATATATATATATATATATATATATATATATATATATATATATATATATATATCTGTGTTATCAGCATATCTGTTAAAATGTTTACATCACGTATATATGTATCCATGTATACATATACACACATATATAATATATTTCACTTAATATATGTGTAAATACGCACCACACACACACACACACACACACACATATATATATATATATATATATATATATATATATATATATATATATATATATATAGAGAGAGAGAGAGAGAGAGAGAGAGAGAGAGAAATGCATACATAAACATATGTATATGCATTTATCGTTGTATACACACAGATGTAGGCCCATGCACATCCGCAGAAACGATACGCTACCCATGTACGCGGAAGCCACACTGGGACTGAAATACACAAGAGACGAACGCCAGAAGACACAAAACATTAATAAAACACAAAGCACAGGCACACACGGACAATAATTAACGGGGGAAAAAAGGCATTCATTCAAACACATATCACAGTGCCGTGCTTAACATGTCTACCTGTCACTCATTAGTGCAAAATTACTTAATTGTCTTTATTACTAATTATTTAACTTGATACTGCGAGCCCCGACGTTTGCTGGATATACGTCAGGACGCATACTGCACAGACACACGTGCACATACATATGCTTATGCGTATGCATATAGCCTTGTTGGTAGGCATATATATACATATATATATATATATATATAAATATATATATATATATATGCATGCATGTATGTATATGTACGTGTGTGTATGTATGCATATATATGCCTTTGTGTAAATGTGTATAGAATTTATGAATGTATGCATGTATGTATGTATGCATGCATGTGTCTGTCTGTCTATCTATCTATCTATGAGTATGTGCGTATTTGAATGTATCTGTCAGTATTAACATGCGCTGGAAATGTATATGAATATATATATATATATATATATATATATATATATATATATATATATATATGTATGTATATACATGTATGTATGTATATACATATATGGATAGATATAGATAGATATAGATATTTATTTGCAAGTCAAATGACGATTACTTAAAATCGCTGTAAATTAAGAAGATTAGTCGGCCATTTTGTACGTACATCGGAGCGTGCTCTATAATAGAGAGAGAGTGAGAGAGTGAGAGAGAGAGAGAGAAACACACACATACAGAAACATATAGCATCCCATATTTCTATACACTCACATATGCACATATATACATACATACATACATATATACATATATATATATATATATATACTATATATTATACAATACATGTGTGTGTATGTGTGTATGGACACTCATTCTCACAAACGCACGTATTCATAGATGTAGTGCAAAAAGAGAATTACCCATGAGCAGAGAGAGGAGTGATGTAATGAGAGAGAGAGAGAGAGAGAGAGAGAGAGAGAGAGAGAAAGAGAGAGAGAGAGTGAGAGGGAGAGGCAGACATTTATACAGACATACAGATAACTATGTAGATGTGGAGCTAAAAAAAAAAAAAACGAATAAATAATTCATATAAATATATTGAATATTAATCGAAATCTAAGTTAAAGCTGTACTGAGTTTTCACTAATCTATTTGTGTATGAAATTTAAAATTTCTTAATGACTCTGTGAATGTATGTATGTATGTATGTACGTATGTATGTACGTATTATGTATTCACGTGTGTATGAATGTGTGTACGCACCATATGTATTATATATATTATACATATATTTATAATACACAATATTTATAATACACATACAATACATGCATATACACATAATGCTCATATATATATGATATAAGCATGTATTATTATTATTATTATTATTATTATATATATATATATATATATATATATATATATATATATATATATATATATATATATATATATATTCATATGTAAGTATTTAAGTGCATTTGGATATTCAAGTACCTAGTCTCAGAGAGAGAGAGAGAGAGAGAGAGAGAGAGAGAGAGAAAGAGAGAGAGAGAAAGAGAGAGAGAAAGAGAGGGAGAAACGGGCTGACACAGACAGAGTTTATTTCGGTCCATATTTATTTATAGAAGCAATTATGTAAGTAGGCACATTTCGTCACAGAAAGCAGCGGGGTTATGATAAAAATGGCGACTGTTTCATTCGCTCATTGTGCTGACATTAAGTGGTCGATCTATGTATACACCGCTGCATTTCTCTCTTTGCCTATAACCCCCACCTCACATATGATTTTGACAACTTCCTCTTCAGGAAATGGACTGCGCTTATTGTAATGTCTCTGGGTGACTGTTTACTGGTTGCATACACAAGAACGTTTGCTCATTCCATCTGGAAATTATGAACATGACAATTATTACGTAACTACGAACTTCCTGAAACAGCTGTCGAGTTAAGGAATTATATACTCTCTTCTAAGTATACTGTAACTTTTATGCTCAATACAAACATATTTGTATACACACACACACACACACACACACACACACACACACGCACGCACATATATATATAAATGTGTGTGTGTGTAAGTGTGCGTGTGTGTGTGTGTGTAAAATCCAGAAGAAGAAGAAGAAGAAGAAAAAGAAGAAGAAGAAGCTTCATTCTGTTATGAAGGAGAGCAAAAAATTTGCTAGTGAGTTTATGCCTTATGCCCAGGTTGAGCAGCATAATATCCTTGTAGATGCCCCTGTCCCGTTTCATTTATTTCGCGTACTTGGTCATTGGCACAGGATGACTTAGAAGTTAGGCAAACAAAATTTTATATATGAAGGTAATACTTTTTGTTAACAGTTTATCGTCAACGTATGTATGTGTGTAAGCACATATGATTACATTTATACACATACACACACATAATGTGTGTATGTATAAATATGTGAGGCAGAAAAAAAGTGGTTCTAGTAATACGTTCAAAGACATAAGCACTCACCACGCATACATACGTATATATATATATATATATATATATATATATATATATATATATATATATAAGTTCATCCATACACACATCGATGCACGTATATGTTCTGCTTCTTTCTCTCCTTTCTTTCCTCGTTGTTCTAAAAAGCTAAGTCGCTTGAGTGTTTTAATTTTATTTTCAAAAACTGTTTACTGCGTGATACAGATCGTTTCAATAACAGGCCAAGCATGTACGCTCATCAGCCAACTGGAAAGCCGTATAAATTTAATAAGCGACCAACTAAATTGTATATTGACAGACAAGAGTTCGAGAGTGCAGTAAGGGTGGGAGTGGGGGACGTGGAGTAGCATTGTGCAGTGCATTGGTGTGGGAGTAATGGGAAGAGGTGTCTTCTTTAAAAGTAATGCTAATGGTGGTGGGTGGGGTGAAATTGGATGGAATTGTTGATGGTGATGTTGGTGTTGATATTGTTGATGTTGGTCTCGGTAGTGTTAATGGATGATGTAAGGGTGATGGCGATGATCATGTTGTTGTTATTGGTGGTGGTGGTGGTTTGATAACAGTGGTGCTAATGTTTAAAGGTAAAAGAGAAAAGTGGAGATAAGAGGTGGAAGAAACATAAGAATGTTGATAGTGATGATGATGATGATGTTGATGATAAAAAATTGTAGAACACAAAAATCAACGAAGGAAAGGATATATGTATATATATTGTTGGAGGAGAGAAAAGTGTTGGGATGTGAGGGTTGGGAGGAGAGAAATAATGGAGTTTAAAGAGAGTGGAGAGAGAATATGAGAGAAGAGAGGGAGGTGAGAGAAAAATATTTATGGAAGGAGACAATTGAGTTT
>NC_142949.1:39262831-39307831 GCF_046866305.1 Octopus bimaculoides | reverse complement strand
AAAAGAGAAAGGAAAATATAATAAAACAAAATGGCGGATATAAATAAAAACCGTGGCGGATGGAGAATAATGAAAGAAACTAAAAAAACACAAACACACACACATTTTACTTGCATAATAAGCATCCATGTGTCTTATGTGTGTTCATGTGTGTGTGAAAGATATAATATGGGGGAAAAAACGGAGAAGATGATGAAGAAAAGGAGAACACTTGAAGAAAATTAGAAAATGTTTGCAACATATGTATGAAGAACGGAGCTGATTAAAACATACGTACTGTCAAGCATGCATGTATGTATATAGATGTAGATGTGTATATATATATATATATATATATATATATATATATATATATATATACATACGCACACATATATGTGTACATATATAAGCACTCATATACACATAAAGGAGAGAATGAGAAAGAGATTAAAAATAATAAAATTTCAATAATAATAATAATAATAATGATACTACTACTACTACTACTACTACTAAAATTGATAATAGTAATAAGAAGAAATAGGAGGAGCGGGAAGAGGGCGGAGGAGGAGAAGAAGAAGAAGTCGAACAACAACAACTACAAAAATGTATGAAGGAAAATAAGAAAAAGCAGTAAATACATAAAATGGTCAGAGTTGAAAGAAAAAGAAATAGAAAAGAAAAGAATCAATTAAACGTGGTAGGTCAGTGTGTGTGTGTGTGTGTGTGTGTGTGTGTGTGTTTATATCGAATTAAGCTAATATGGCGGTGCGGTGAAGGTCTGAAGTATTCACTTGTAGACAGGCATTTACGTACATTTGGAACCCTCTATCTATTTTGATGTATGTGTGCGCATATATATATATATATATATATATATATATATATATATATATATATATATACATACACAAATATATATGCATATGCATATATACATGCATACATATACATGTATGTATATATATATGTATATGTGTGTACATATGTATATATATATATATATATATATATATATATATATATATATATATATGCATATATATATACCTATATGTATATGTATCTGTATCTATATATACATACAAATTTGGATACATATGTATATATACATGCATACATGTGTATACATTCACCATATATGTATATGCACACGTATATGTATGTATGCATGTATGTATGTATGTGTGTATGTATGTATGTATGTATGTGTATAGTGAGAGTGAGGACATAAGGAAGGGAGATAACTATAACGACTCAAGAACACACACAAACACACACACAGAAGACATGGTGGATACAGAAAGAATGTTTAAGAAGATAATAAAGAAATTATAAAAAAATATGGAGGGAGAAATGTAAAGGTAAAAGAAAATAGATAAAAGGAACAGCGAACGAAGAAGGAAAACAAAATAGATGGGGAGGGAGGGGGAGGGGAGAGAAAGATCAATGAATGAAGAAAGAGAAGAAAAAAAGACAGATAAGAAAACAACAGAAATAGTAAAAATGGTAATAATAGTAATAATAATAATAATAATAATGATAATAATAATGATAATAATAATAATAATGATAATAATGATAATAATAATGATAATAATAATGATAACAACAACAGCAAAAACCACAAAAACAACAACATTATTAATAATATTGGTAATAATATTAGCAATAGTCGTAGTCGTTGAAATGATACTACTACTACTATCACAAAGAAGAAGAAGAAGAAGAAGAAGAAGAAGAAGAAGAAGAAGAAGAAGAAGAAGAAAGGCTATGTCGTTGCTATTGCTGTTGATGATGATGAGGGTGATGATTATGATGATAAAATTTGAATGAATAATTGAACGAAAATGGAGATGAAAAGGAAGGAAATTTACGACGAATTGAAAAGAAATAAAATGAACGAAGCAATAAAGAAAAAGCGAAAAAGTGAAAGAAATATTATTAATTGTTCGATTTTGTTGTCAGTAATAAATTGATTGATTAGTTGTGTCACTTGGTCCGTGTAACAAGGGACATATTGCTACTACATCACACCAGAATCACCACCACCACCATGGACACGTGACAGCCATCACTACCCTTGCCGCCATTGACGCCAACACTAACAGCATCAATGAAAGAGAGAGAGAGAAAGAGAGAGAGAGAGAGAGAGAGAGAGAGAGAGAGAGAGAGAGAGGGAGAAGTAGAGAGCTGTGATCGGTGTTACAAATACAACAGTTCCATAACACCGCTGCCACCTTTGCCGCTACAACCGTCCGTCGCCATGCTATTCTACTAGAACACCCCACTGGTGCCATTCAATGCCACCAATGAGGGACTCTCTATGCACTTACTTTATCTGCTAAGTCTACCTCAGCTCACACGCTAACTGGTTTGAACAAGAAAAAAGAAAAAGAGAACAGTTAGTCGTGTGGTGTAAGAAGAGAGGCTTATGAGTATAGCCGGCTTCAAGAATTACTGGGAATTTGATGACGTATGATAACGGGAACGTGAAACTCTGAGAAACAATCTTGCGATAATATTGCAGCTTAAACAGAAGCATATTACTCTACCTTCGGTAGTCGAGTACTAATTTTTCCATCCTGTTTTGCACTTATGTGCTCACCTGAGTGTGTATGTGTGTGTGAATGCAGATATAGAGGCATCGATTGATAGGCAGATACACAGATAGACAGACAGATATGTAGCTAGAAACACAAACAGTGCATGTGTTATTCCGACAAATCCCACAGACATGTTAACAATGCTTGTTACATAGCTATATATCTATATATCGACCTGTCAAATGATTGTTGCTGTTGCAGTTGTTGCTGAACTCCTAGTCATCCTTGATCAACAGATTAACTAAACAGATCAGTGCTAAACGGTGTTACGGAGGTGAGAATCTTGATATTTTGGTGGATGTAACGCAATATAGTCCAATACGACCTTCGAAGACGAAAGAGGAGAAGCACCAGATTTGAAAGAAAGTTTCGCTGCTATTTCATGAAATTCTAGCGACCGTGTTGTGAGATTCTCGATCACCGGTTCGTCCATATGAACCGGTATATTTGGCAGTGGTTGGGGGTGGTAGACAGCGGCGGCGGGAAAGCAAACGATTGATGGGTGATGTAGGTCAGAAAGAGGGAGAATGCGGTTAGATTTGTAGCAGCAGGAATCAGAGAGAGAGAGAGAGAGAGAGAGAAGGAAAGAGAGAGAAGCGAAAAGAGACAAAGAGGCAGATACAGAAGAAGAGGAGGAACCAGATGTAGAAGAATAAGAGAGGGAGAGAAAGAGAGTGATAGAGAGGCTATATAGAGAGTGTGGTCCTGCGACAGCGCTTGGGGAGAAAAACTGTTCTGAATGAGTGACCAACGAGATTAACACACACACACACACACACACACACACACACACACACACACATCGATATAAATGCATATATTTACAAATGCGTATATATGTATATACATATATATACATACACATTCGTTTATATACATGCATATATATATATATATATATATACACACACACACACATCGATGTGTATAACACGTTTGTCTGGTTGAGCCAGTATGTGTGCACGTTTGTAATTACCTCTCTACAAGATGGCAGAAAACCGAGATTCTTATGTCACAATCCGGAATTGCTGTTGCTATTGTTGTTGATGTTGTTGTTGTTGATGTTGTTGTTGTTCATGTTGTTGTTGTTCATGTTGTTGTTGTTCATGTTGTTGTTGTTCATGTTGTTACTACTATTGCAATACATCGATAGTTGATATCGCTGTTGCCGTTCTTGAGGATACTATTGTTGTTGTTGTTGTTGTTGTGGTGGCTTTTGTTACTGAAGTATATCATAATGGCGGACCGACCGATCGAGCGGAGCTGAGAATTGCGACATGGCGGCTGTATGTTAGATTTGAGGGAATGCCAGATTGTGGTTCTGGTGGCGATGGGGGTTGTGGTGGTTGGTGATGATGGTAGTTGTGGATGTGGCGGGAGAAGATGAAGGAGACGAAATCGAAAGTAATAAAAAGACAAACACACACACGTGTGTATATGTACATATATATACACACGTATATATGTGTGTGTATATATATATATATATATATATATATATATATATATATATATATATATATACATACACGTATATATGTATGTATATATATATATATATATATACACACACACGTATGTATGTGTGTATATATATATATGTATATATATATATATATATATACATACACACACACGTATATATATTTATGTATACGTATGCATGAAAACCGAATAATCATGTATGTTCTATCTCTATCTCCTTATTAGTGTGTATGTGTATATATACATACATATATATATATAAATGTCTATATATATACGTCTATATATACACGTATATAAATGTGTGTATATATATATATATATATATATATATGTGTGTGTGTGTGTGTGTGTGTGTTCATAGATAGATAGATAGATAGATAGATAGATAGATAGATAGATAGATAGAGACAGACAGACAGAAATAGAGAAAGTTGAAAGAAGGAGAATTAGATAGACTAGGTTTGTGCTCCGCCAAAGCTATTTTGTATTCGTGGATCGTCTTTTAAGCGAGGTGTTCCATTCCCCTTGAGGAATGGTGTAACAAAGATTAATTCTTTCGCTTCAACTCCACCAGTCACTTAATCTGATGTCTTTCGACCATTCATCTTGTTTTGTACACGGCCGAACTTTATAGACACATTCTATTGGCCTTGAACTACTCATACACACAATAATATACAAGAGCAGTCGGACATTGGACGTTGCATGATTGTCTGTTGGTTGGCGGCGTGCGACGCTCTCTTTCTGTCTATGTAGATATGCACGGACTTATATATGTGTATATGTATAGATCTACACACACATGCATGCATACACACACAAACATATGTACATACATATATGTATGTGTGTGTGTATCCATACATACAAGGCAGTTGTCTGTGCAATATACATACGTATGTGTATATATATATATATATATATATATATATATATATATATATGTATATATGCATATATAGATATATATATACTTACACACCACGCACTCGCATATAGACATATACATATATTTATATATATTTATATATATTGCAAAGACAACTGCATTGTATGTATATGTATACATGCATACGTACGTACATGCATATATAATATATATATATAAATATATGTATATATATTTATATATATGTATATATACACACATATAGATACGTATATATATATATATATATATATATATATATATATATATATATCTTTGTATATTTGTATGTATGTGTGTGTGTATATATATATATATATATATATATACATATACATGTATGTATACACACACAAACACACACACATATATGTCCATATGTATGTTTGTGTGCATATGTTGTTTGGGACCTAATATGCGTCAGCTTTGATGAACAATCAATATCGACAGCAGCACACACACACACACACACACACACACACACACACACACAGATTCATTCATTCGCTCACTCACCTTTCTCACACACACAATAATAAACACAGACGTATCAATTCATATAGATAACGCCATCTTTCTCTCTCTTCCTTTGTCGCATATGTGTGTGTGTGTGAGTGTGTGTGTGTGTTTATGTGTATATATATATATATATATATATATATATATATATATATGTATATCCTCATTCATCAACCTGTGTGACTAAACCTACAGATACATATACACACACACACAACACACACACACACACACACACACACGTGTGTGTGTGTGTATACACCAATGAAACCCATACTCGCCCTTGCATCTACTGACAGTAATGTTAACGACCTTGGAAAAGCCAAACACCAATACAAAAGCAGTCGTGATGGCCATATTCCGGATGTTTGTATATATTTTGTTGCTATAGGCACGTGACCTGAAACATTTTCGAGGGGTCGGAAGCCCGTCGATTAAATGGACCCCAGTACTAAGCTGGTACTTTAGTTTAGCGATCTTAATATGATGAAAAGAAAACGTAACCTCGTTAGAATTTCAACTCAGTACGAAAAGCTGGAAATATTTGCCGCTAAATAATTTGTCCGAGATGTTAAACATGCTTCTAGCTCGCTTTTTGATTATCATTATTAAAACATTAAGGCGGCGAGCTGGCAGAGTGGTTAGCACGCCGGGCGAAATGCTTAGCGGTATTTCGTCTGTCGTTACGTTCTGAGTTCAAATTTCGATGAGGTCGACTTTGCCTTTTTATCTTTTCGGGGTCGATAAAATAAGTACCAGTTGCGTACTGGGGTCGATGTAATCGACTTACCCCTACCCCGAAATTGCTGGCCTTGTGCCGAAAATTGAAATCATTATTGTTATTGATGGTGGTGATGATTATGATGATGAATATGATGATGGGAAGCTCCATGGGAGGAAGCAGACAAAGGGACGGAGACGACGAGGCAGAGAGACAGAGACAGAGAGAAAGAGGGAGAAAGACAGAGAGAAAGAGGGAGAGAGACAGAGAGAAAGAGGGAGAGAGACAGAGAGAAAGAGGGAGAGAGACAGAGAGAAAGAGGGGAGAGAGAGATTACCAGGTCAATCCCATCTGCAGGTCTCTTGTTATGCCGTTTGTTACCAATGACAACGTCTAACTTCCGTTTCCACACTTTCCATCACATTCATATCGTCTTTTCTCATACACATGTTTGTGTGTGTATATATATATATATATATATATATATATATATATACATACATACACACACGCATAGTCACACACACGTATGCATCCAAACACATATTTGTGTGTGTCAGTGTGGGTAGCGCCAGTCAGGGTTGTGCCGAGTGTCCAGACGGAAATGAAGAGATTCTATCGCTCAACCACCCCATCCTACTTCCACTCCACATGCCCACCACTCTCAATCATTAAAACCAGTCACCAATGCCAGGAGTTGCCATCAATTTCACACAAAAAACACGACAAAAAAATGAAACAAAAATCTCTAAAAACTCAATTTTTACTTCAAAATAAACATTGTTGGTTGTTTTTTATGTCTTTTTGTTTTTATGACTTAGTTGTGATTTTTATGTTTATTTTTGTGTGTATGTGCATTTGAGTGTGTATATGTATGCACGTATGTGTGTACATACCTTTGTATGTATATGTCACATGCGTGTGTGTGTTTATATATATATATATATATATATATACTTATATTTATGCAAACATAGGTATATATACATTCATACATGTATACCTATACGTATATATATGTATACATGTGTGGGTGTTTGTGTGTATTTCTATATACATACATATATATGTGTGTACGTTTTTGTGATATTTTATCGTATTTCATTTTGCTTTTATTTCGCTCAAAGTAATCACCCACCTCACACCAGATCGATGAGAGAGAGAGAGAGAGAGAGAGAGAGAGATGAGAGAGAGAGGAGAGGAGAGAGAGAGAGAGAGAGAGAGAGAAAGGAGAGAGAAGAGAGAGAGAGAGAGAGAGGAGAGAGAGAGAGAGAGAGAGAGAGAGAGAGAGAGAGAGAGAGAAAGATGAACTCGCACTTGCTGTGTAAAAAATACTTCAGTCATATTAGAAACCATGCCAATCTCTTCCGAACGAGACGGAACTTGCTAAAGTAGAACGAAGGGTAAAGATAAAAAAAAAAAATAGAAAGAAAAAGGTTCGTCAGCAATAACAAACGACGTTACTACCACCACCACCACTACCACCACCCCGCCACTACAACCACCACTACAATAATAGCCATTGTAGTCATCGATGCCTACTATCATCATCATCACCAACACCACCACTACAACCATCATTATCATCATCGTCATCAACGGCAACAACGGCAACAACATCATCGCTGACGGATTCTGGAGAGTATGCAGAGATAAGGGTTTGTGTACAACAGGAAGTAGAATTGAGAACAGCTGGCAATACCGCCATCTTTGTCTGTTTCCTTCACTAAATAGAGTTCATTATGTAAAGGGAGGTGGTGGTGGTGACGACTAAGGAGGAGAAGGAAGAGGCGGGAGAGAGGGGAGAAGGAAAAGGCTAAGATAAGGAATTGTTACTGGAAGTGGGTGAGAGAGAAGGCTAAGAGGTGGTGGTGGCGACTAAGGAGGAGAAGGGGGAGAAGGGGAGAAGAAAAAGAAGTGCCACTGGAATTGGGTGAGAGAGAAAAGACAATAAAAAGTTTTTTCTACGTCTCCATTTTACTGTTTCTTTTATCTCTCTCTCTCTCTCTCTCCCTCTCTCTCTCTCTCTCTATCTCTATCTCTCTCTCTCTCTCTCTCTCTCTCACAATCCATCTTGGTCTGTCTCTTGTCCACCTCTCGGTTACACTGTCTCTTTCTTTATCGCTTGGTCTCTGTCAGTCTCCCTACGTCTTGCTCAGTTTGTCTGTGTCTACTTCTTGTTCTTCTATCTACCTCTCTCTCACACACTCTCTCCTTCTCTCTCTCTCTTTCTCACTGTCTTTCTGTCTATCTACCTCTCAATCACTAATTCTGTGTCTCTATCTACACTCAATCTGTTTGTCTTTCTGTCGAGATTATTCTATATATCTCAGTTTGTATAAAAAGCCGTTCGGACGGGACAAACTGTCAGGGCACCGAGCTGGACGTTTTGCATCAGACAGTCAGTCCGCGGCCAACTTCGAGGCAGGAAGAGCTATTCGATTGGTGAGTGTCGAGAGGCATCGAAAAGGGAGACAAACGAGTGATTTAGTTTGTGAGTGTGGGTGAGATTTAATGAGTGAGTGAACGACTGGATGAGTGAGAGAAGTGCCTGAGTGATTGGAAGAGAGGCTGATTGAGTAACAGAAAAGGTTATCGAGTGATGGACGGAAAAAAACCGGGAGGGAGAATGTGTGTGATAAAGAGGGAGATGAAGAAAGAAGAAAAAATAGAAGTGGTAAGGTGAGTGAATGGAGAAGGTAAGGATTACTGAATCGAGGAGAGAGAGAGAGGCGGCGGTGGTGGAAGTGTGTGTAGGAGGTGAGTATGGGGAATTAATAGAAAAGGTGTGACAGCAAGAGAGTCTAAGACAGAGAAAAACAGAGGTTTAGAAAGATTTAGAGAGAGAGAGAGAGGGAGAGAGAGAGAGGAGAGAGGAGAAAGAGAGAGAGGAAAGAGAGAGAGAGAGAGTGAAAGAGAAAGAGATGGGAATAGACGAAGCAGGAAGAACTACCAAATAAAAGCTAAATAAAATATACGACTGACAATATATATAAAAGCGAAATGAAAAACCTGTACAGATGCACGAAAGGAAAAGATGGAGGAAAAGAGAGGATTTTGGCGATGGTGATGGTGAAACTGTTGATCGTGATGATGATGATGATGGACGTGTCATTGACGATGGTGGTCGCAATGTTGATAATGGTGGTTGTGGTATTGATGACGATGATATTAATGGCGACGGCGGCGGCTACAATGATGCACTTAGGAGGGTGGTGGTGGTGGTAGTGACGGCAGCGGTAGTAAACATGGCGTCGGTTCTGATAATGGTGGTGGAGATGAAAGTGATGGTGATGATGATGATGTCGGCGAAGGCGACGTTACTTAGAGCGTTAGTGATGAAAGCAAAAACGATATTGTCGGAGATGGCGACCTTATTGATATTAATGGCGGCGAAGTCGATGTTGGCGACGAAAGCAATGATGCTGGCGGAGACGAAATGAAGAACCAAAAGAGTGAAAGTTGGCAAGAGCCAGCCTGGCATGGTGCTCTGATTAGCTACGTGTTTGGTGGAAACATGCACCGCTACAAGATCTGGCGCTCTCCCCAGGGAAATCTGTTCATTTACTGGCGACCGACGGAAACGGCGAAAAATTGTTGCCGTTGGTGGCGCTGGTGGCGTTGTTTTCTCGAGCACGATGCGGCCGTTGCAGTCGCTGCTGGCATTCCATGTCCTGTAATGTACTGTACTGTGTACAACTGTACAACAACAACAACTACTACTACTACTACTACTACTACTACTACTACTACTACTACTACTGTTGCTGCTGCTGCATATCAATGTAGACTCTTTAGACACGTAGTGGAAAGGTTTACATGTGTCTATATGTATTTGTTTGTGTATGTGCATGCATGAGCATATATGTATATATGTGTGTACCTGTTTATGTGCGTATATGTGTATATATATATATATATATGTCTGCCTATCTATCTGTTTATCTATCTATCTATTTATCCATCTATCTCTCTATCTCTCAACCTATCTACCTGTCTGTCTATCGATCTATCTAGAGATAGATATAGATAGATGCATATACATACGCAGAAATACACACATGCACCCACCCATGTTTATAAGATGTGATGCATGGAAGGGTATTGATGCCGGGTGTGTTTACGCATGAATACGTGTGACATATAACGCACACAGTAGTTTGCGCATGCTCATTCTGTCGGTTTGTGATATTTCATTTGGATCCTCTCGTTCTGAGTTGAAATTCCCTTCGAGCTTAATTTTATAATAATAATCTTTTCTACTCTAGAGACAAAGCCCGAAATTTTTGGGGAGGGAGCCAGTCAATTAGATCGACCCCAGTATGCAGCTGGTACTTAATTTATCGATCCCACAAAGGATGAAAGGCAAAATTGACCTCGCAGAATTTGAACTCAGAACCTAAAAACGGACAAAATGCTGTTAATTATTTCGCTCAGCGTTCTGACGATTCCTGCAGTTCACCACCTTAATAACAACAACAGCAACAACAATAACGATGATGATCATAATGATGATGATGATGATGACGATGATGATGATGATGACGATGATGAGGATTCTTTTTATTGGCGACAAAGGCCTTTGGCGTTAGGGATGGCACAAAGGTAAACTACATAGGGAAACACCGCTTAGAAGATCCATCGCGTAAAAAGAGTAAATGATGATGATGAAGAGGATGACGATGATGATAATATACCACGCTGTTTATTGTTTGAATACAAGTTTATTAACGTCGCTCCATCCCTACATACCTTGTTCCACACACACACACACACACACACACACACACACCCCGTTAAACTCACACGTCCCACCACTCAAATATACAAACATTCACTTCATCCGCTACCTAATACCGCCTCACCTTCCTCCTCACCAGCTCCTGTAACCTCACCAACCCCAACAAGACACACAACACCTTCCACCCTACCCTCTCCCGACCTCTTATGCACCTACCCCACCACCACCACCATTACTAATACTACTACTACTACTACTACTACTACTACTAATAATAATAATAATACTAATACTGCTATTGCATCGCCAAGGTTGAAGCATTGCAAGAGGAGACCTTAGGGAACGTGGTCACCTCTCGCAGACAAACACAAGAAGCGACTTTTAATGGAAATTATTGCTACTATTAAGCGATCGCTTCAATGGCCGATCCTGACTTTCTTGGCAGATTCGATAAATACAAACAGAAGACAAGAGAGGATGGTTTACATTGCTCTACTCTGACTTTTCTCCCTTCTTTCTCGCTCCTTATCCCTCCTTCATTCTTTGTTTTTTTCTTTTCGTTTTTTTCGCACACTGACTTTCACTCCCTCTATCTCTAATTCTCCATCCTTGTTCTCTTTCTCTTATCGTTTTTATTTGCATTTATATTTATATATCTAACTTTTTTTTATAAGGTTTCATTTTTCTAATTTATGTTGTTTATTGTAATAGTTGTTATCTTATTTTGAATGTTTTACTTTATTGTTTATATTTCTTTTATATATTTCATTGGGTGTTTATTCATTCATTTATTTATCTGTTTAATATATTTTTGTAGTAAATGGTGTCATTGTCACTATCGTTGTTGTTGTTGTTTACAGTATTGGAGTAGTAGTTGGTGTTGTTCTTGTTGTTCTCGTAATTGGTCTTATTGTGGTCTTCGTTTTCGCTGTAAGTGCTGTTGTTAATGATAATAATAATAATAATAATAATTGTTATGGTCATCGTTATTGTCGTTATTGCGGTTGGAGTTCTTTTTCTTCTTCAATTTATTATTATTATTATTATTATTATTATTATTATTATTATTGAGGCGGCGTGTTGGCAGGATCGTTAATGCGTCAGATAAAAAGTTTAGTGGCATTTCTTTACATTCTGAGTTCAGATTCTGACGTGGTCGACTTTGCAAATAGCATTCAGGAATTAGGGTCGAGAGAGAATTATGTGAGGGGGGCGAGAGGGAAAGAAAAAGAATGACCGAAAGTGAGAAAAGCGAACACACACACACACACACACACACACACACACACACACACACATACACACACACAAATTTAAATGATCCTAAAAGAAGCTTGGTGTTTTGTCAATGAGTTGTCTTGCAATTTGTCTTTCTTACTTACCCTGTCTGTATGTACCTACCTGCCTACATGTGTGTGTGTGTGCGTGTTTAAAATATGGAACGCATGCAGGACAGTGAGAATCGAAACACTAACGTATATATGAATTCTAAATACGTTCTGACAGATTCGAACGGGAATATCTGTTCTCAATTCTTTTTGGTCACCAGGGTACATCACCCTTTAACGTGTACTCCTATCTTACAGCCTTCATATTAATAATAATAATAATAATAATGATAATAATAATAATAATAATAATAATAATAATAATGACGATAATAATGATGATGATTACAATAACAAAAGCAACAGTAATTGTTTTTGCGTTCATTGCCCACAAGAACCCAAGAGATTGAGGATAAAGCAAAAAGGAAAAAAATATAATAATAATAATAATAATAATAATAATGATAATAATAATAATAATAATGATAATAATAATGATAAAACTAGGGCAGAGTATATATTTTTTAATCAATGCTTATCAAACAAAGATCACTCCTTAAGGGAAGGCTTTTGAAAAAGAAAAAAAAGATAAAAACCAACAAGAATATAGAAATAAGAGGTAAATGAATAATAAATATAAATAAGGATCGGTTTAAGGAGTCCTTAATTTCGTTGATGTGGTGTGCACTTAATTTTAAAACTAGCACCATTTTGTAGTTGATGTCTTTGTGTTTTGTTCCTGTCGTTGCTGTTCTTGTGTAAATAACACACGATACATAACTTAATGGCTACGTCCACCTCTATGTAATAATAATAGCCGATACAGAAGTTGGTTGGTTGTTTGGTTGGGTGAGAACTTCAGTCATGTTTTACATGAGCAAGAGGAAAAGAGAGATACAGAGAAAGGGTGTAGGGACTGTGTACATGGAGAGAGAAAGAGAGAGAGAGAGAGAGAGAGAGAGAGAGAGAGAAAGAGATGGGGGGAACAGGGGGACATGACTCCAGTTTGGTGCCCCACTATTTGTTTTGATACTCGAAATTTTTTGAAAAATACACGATTTTTTGAATAAAATTTTGCGGAGAGTCGATTGTGATTATGTAGATAAAATTTTTAAAAAGTAGTAACTTATGAAAAATTTCTTCCATTTAATTCGATTTTATGGTAATAAACATTTTTCTTTGAAAACTCAATTTTCATTTTACTATTTTGTCTTACATTTGCATTACCCTTATTTTATATCCGTCACATTTCCTGATATTAGCCATGGTGGCAAAATTATACCTCTTAAATATCCGTCATTTAACGGCTAAACATATATGCATACATCCATATATACACACACACACATACGCACGCACGCACACACACACACACACACACACACACACACACACACACACAGATGCGCACACACTCACTTCATCCATCAACCATCAATGTATGTGTGAATGACTATATATGTGTATTGTGCGTTTGTGTTAGATAGAAGACAAAGAGATGTTGAGTGAGAGAAAGAGAGAGAAAGAGATAGAGAGAGTGAGAAGGGAAAAAGATGGAGAGAGACAGACAGACACAGAGAGAGAAAATATGATAAGGAAAGATGCGAGAAGAAGATAAAGAAGGAGAGCGTAGGAAAGTAAGGGAGATAAGCGATGGTGGTGCTTGCGTCTCGGTAATTGTGCCTTGCAGTGTATGGAAGGGCAGAACATGAATTGTTTGTAGATTCTAAAATAGAATCTGTTCCATAGCAGACTCTTTTCAAGTTCTGTGAGCTGCAGCAAGGGCAACAACAACAGAAACCTCTACTACTACTACTACTACTACTACTACCTGAACATCAAACCGTACCTCCATCACTGTACTTCATGACTAATAAATGAACAACAACAGCAACAACGCCATCTGAGTTACTGACGGAATCTTTACGTGGTTGCTTAGCCTGCTAGAAAGAGCAAGTAAATTCACTCAAATCAAACACTCCAGTTTCAAGTAAAGACAGGTTACATGCATGCTACGTATAGAGCAAATATATCTGTACGAAACCTATGGTATCAGACTACAAGTCTCAATTAAAAGGAATTTCTTATCTTCCTATGCATTGTTGAGTATTCATTCTTCCATTTCATCAGAAACTTATGTGTGTATGTGTATGTATATGTGTGTGTGTGTGTGTGTGTACTTATGTGAATGTGTGTATATATATATGTACATATATACATAATATGTGTATATGTATGTGTGTGTGCGTGTGCAAACATAACATATGAAATCATTTTAAATAATTGAAACTTGACCTTCTCTGACCGATCAACTGTGTTATTTTCCACAAATCGGAAAGTAAATCTGAAATTTCACGCCTCCAAAACTTCCAAAGAAAAAAAAAATGACCCCTTTCTCTCTGTACAATTCTCATCCTACTCCTTGCTTTTCCTGACATACAGCATTTTCAAGCACCCCTTCATCATCATCATCAACAACACCATCGTCGGAACGAGAAAAAATAGCAGCTAAATGTCCTTCAACATACATCCATCATCTTTTCAAACAAGAAAGAACTGGACTATGTAAGACAAGATACAACAGAAAGCACGCGATGGTCGTATTTGGAAGGTTTTTGATCGAAGGCAGAACTGACGCGGGGCTAGATAACAACAAGCTTGTTGTTTTGAATGATGATGATGGTGGTGGTGGTGGTGGTGGGGTTGGAGAATGACGACAATGTTTTTATTTCTCTTTTCCTCCTCAATTCTACACCAACGCTACCATCTCTGGTGGTGGAAGGTAATTCCTTGAAACAGCTTCATCCTGTTTCCAATAATTCAGCAAGTGTATAATTTGGAACACGTTACTTTGAAGGAGAAAGAGTAAAATGTGTGTATATATATATATATATATATATACATATATATATATATATATATATACACTCATACACACCAAGCAAAGTCACTGCCTATGTAAGAGCATGTGTATTCGAAACGAACACTTCACATCATAACAAACATCGAGTTTCACGTTTCACGTATTACAGGCGACTATTTACATGCTGAAAACATTCGTATTTACGTCAATTCACACACACACACACACACACACACACACAAACACACATGAACAAGCGCTCATGCACACAAACACGCACATATGCAACTAGATACACGCGCAAACACACGCATATATAGCTATGAGCATGCGTGTACGTTATTTTTATGTGCGTTGTGTTCCCAAGGAAGCAGCGCCATGTCTGCTCGCCTGAATACATCTGGGAAAATCTTTCCTCGGTGATACACACTTGAACTAACCCACGAAGAGGGAAGTCAGCGAATTTCCTCACATCCGTTTCTATTAAAGGTTCCACATTGACACAAATGGTTGCGGCTTTCCGAAATCTCTTATTTATTTACGCTTTGCTTAAATATACCAACGTATGTTGTATGTGCGTGCCTAGACATACATACATACATACATACATACGAGTGAGCGGGTGTGTGTGTGTGTGTGTGTGTGTGTGTGTGTGTGTGTGTGTGTGTGTGTGTGTGTGTGTGTGTGTGCGTGTGTGTGCGTGTGTGTGTGTGTGTGTGTATTATTCTTAATTTTAAGGCTGCGAGCTGGCAAAGTCGTTACGAAACGCGGGCAAAATGCTTAGCAGTTTGTCTGTCTTTATGTTCTGAGTTCTAATTCCATCGAAATCAACTTTTCTTTTTATCATTTCGGGGTCGATAAAAGTACTGCCTTCTGCCAAAATTTGAACCCATTATTTATTATTATTATTATCATCATCATCATCATCATCATGAGTATGAAGCAGACCCAATTAAATAGAGCCTGTCGATGTTTCTTGCAAGAGTGCTTCGCCATCCATTCATTCATTCGTCTATTTTCGTTGGCCACTGTTCCTGGTGGTGTCTTGGCGTCAGAGTCCACAAGCACTTCTCATAGGACTTTGCCTGAATTCGAACCTACTCATCTGCTTTTATATATATATATATATATATATATATATATATATATATATATATATATATATATATATATATAATTCTTCCAGATAAATTCCGTCAGCCTCCAAATTATTTTAATTTGCTACACCTTGCGCTCCCTCTTCTGACGTTGATAAAATAAATTATCAATTAATTTTTATTAATGATCAACGCAATTCGCGAAATCAAACCCTCCCCGAGAAATAGTTCATTAATGCATTTTAAAATTTTCACTGAGACGGCAATGAATTGGAATAACCGGAAGGTAAAATCAACACTCGATGAAATGATTAAGATGAATTGCCTAAGTTGACCTCGTCAGGATTTAAGCTCAGAATAATGTAAAGGGGCCGTAACTAGATTCTACAAAATATTTTATCCGACACATTGGTTGTTTGTTTGTTTCTTTTTCCTTCTCCATGTGTTCCTTAATTTTTTTCTGGTTGTGTGTGCGTATATATGCACACATACATACATACGTACGTCTATACGTATGTATGTGTACGTACGTATGTGTGCATCTTGCCTTAAACCAGATTTATTTCAAATTAAGGGCTACGGCGACGCAACCCTCCGCCAAAATAAACACCCCACCACCACCTTCAAGAACCATTACAACAAACAACAGAAAGAGAACAAAAGTAATTCCGAGAAATCTGATTCCCTTCTTCACTAAACATCTTCATCCAGTTACGTTATTCACTTTGTCACACTCTCCATATTACTTCCACCTCTCTCTCTCTCTCTCTCTCTCTCTCTCTCTCTCATGCTTTGATTTTATCCATCTTCTATACCTTTTTAATTTATTTTTTTTTGCCATATATTATATTTCTTAGCATTGTTTGTTATTTAGGGCGGCGAGATGGCAGAATGGTTAGCACGCCGGGCGGAATACTTAGCGGTATTTCGTCTGTCTTTACGTTCTGAGTTCAAATTCCACCGAAGTTGATTTTGCCTTTCATCCTTTTGGGGGTCCATAAATTAAGTACCAGTTGCGTACTGGTTCGGTCTAATCGACCGCCCCTCCCTCAAAATTTCGAGCCTTGTGCCTAGAGTAGAAAAGTATTGTTTATTCTTTGATATTTTGGTTTTATGTTCTGAGAGTGGTTGCTGTTCCTGAACCACCACCACCACCACCACCACAACCACCACCAGCAGCAGCAGCAGCACCTCGAAAACGACGAATAACAGAAATTCTGGTAATAGCAAGGAGGACAATGAAAAGGAGGAGGATTTGAAGTCAGAAAGGAGGCAAAGGCGAGAAAGAATTGTGCTGATGACGACGACGACGGAGATAATGATGATGATTACGTAGATTACGGTGATGGTGATGATGATGATGGACATAGCGGCAAAGGCGATTAAATTTGTGGGGAAGGATTTCTAATGAGGTTTATTTAGAAAGGGGGAAGGGTGAGGGCGGGAGTGTTGGGTGATGAGTTGGGAGCAAAAACAATCAGTACTTGATTGGTACATTGTTTTATTGATCTCCCCCACGATGAAAACACAAATTTCAGTCTCTCTCTCCCTCTCTCTCTCTCTCTCTCTCTCTCTCTCACGTTTTATTATTTGTTAGCGAGGGAGGATGGGAGAAACTTTTAACTTCCCTAAGATCACACCTAGCATATTTGTATGGATTTGAAGACGGGTAGCAGTGGCAGCGGAGGGTCCTAAATAGGGGTTAATGCGGTCATTTGTGTGTGATGTGTGTGCGTATGTGTGTGCATGTGTGTGTGTGAGTGTGTGTGCGAAAGAGAGAGAGAGAGAGAGAGAGAGAGAAAGAGAGAGAGAATGTGTGTGTGTGTGTGTGTACGTCAGTGTGGTTCGTGCTTTGTGATTCCTTATGTGATATCTATTGAGATCTGAAGAAAAGATTTTAAACGAACACGCAAGCATTCGGTTTCATAAAAATTCACAAAACGCGCGCGTGTGTAAGCACAAAGCAGTGATATATATATGTGTGTGTGTGTCTATGTATATATACATAAATATATAGTACTCACACACATATATACATAAACACACACACACACATATATATATATATATATATATATATATATAGTGTGTGTGTGTATGTGCAAACATACGTACACACGTATGTATATGTGTGTGTGTGTGTATACCTTTTTTACTATTGAATTCCCTAAATATAATGACTGCCATGCAGAGACAGACACAAACACAGACATCGAACGACAAATATATACAGAGAACATATTAAAGAAGACCACAGCAAACAACGTAACACACACGCGCGCACAAAGGCTAAAGTAAAAAGCAAAAAAAAAAAAACACATTAAAAACTAAAACAATAACAAACAAACCAGGCGGACAGACAGACTGACAGACGACTGGAGCAGCAAAAGCTGATATGATAATAACGTATATGAATCCATCAAAATCTCACACGACTATGCATATAATATGAGTGTGTATTTGTGCAATATAGCGAGACTCGTACGTTTTAAGTCTTTGCAAACAGTTTTAAAATGGCGGCAAACAGTAAATATGTGCGCTGAAAGGGTTATGAAAATACGCCGGCAATTTTACATTCTCTTCCTGCGCTCACGTTCGCATGCGCACCCAGATATATGCAAATAAATACGTGTAAAGTTGCGCGTGCACATGTATATATATATATATGTGTGTGCGCATGCATAATATATATATATATATATATATATATATATATATATATATATATATATATATATATACGTATGCAGATACACGCACTTAATCACTGTCGTATTGCATATATTGACAGACAAATATGTTTCGTGTACAAAATACACACTACATGAAACAAACAAACGGAATTATCTTCTCATATGTCTTCCTGTAATAGTACACACACACACACACACACACAGAGATATATAAAGAAATGTGTACGCTTTCAACTAACGCACATGCACTCATACAAAAATACATACATGTGTATACGTACACACATATATACATGTGTGTATATATATTTATATATACACATATGCATACATACACGTACATATGCGCGTATACAAACACACCACACACATACATACACACGCACTCACATATCAGGTGGGTGGGACACGATTATCTGATAGTGTACACGTGTCCCTCTGTGTGAAAAAACCCCAAATATCATGTGTGTGTATGTGTATGTTGCCACGCACACGTATCTGCATATGATATAAAATGCGTGTGTGTGTGTGTGTATGAACTCTACTACTACTACTACTACACAAATACCACCAACCGCCGCCACAGCCACCACCACTACCAGCGACAACAACCACTCTAACTACTCCCCACTTCCTCCCCTTCTAGTTTGTTTGACTTCTCTCATTCGAGTCAATTTTCATTTCATTAACGCCGTTACTCTCTTACCGATCACCACTACTACCACTACTACTACTACTATTACTACTACTACTAATAATAATAATGAAAATAATAATAATGAAAATAATAATAATGACGATGTTTTCTTTGTTAACCACTGAGGGTTCACAAAAACAATGGGCACGGCATGGGCCTCTACAACGTGGGGGTTACATGAAAGCCGAGCAATTTTGAGCGGTGGGCTCATTCGACTAAGCTGACCTAAGTACATCACTGGTACTTCAATTTCCCGACCTCCAAAGGGTGAATGTGCAAAGCTGACGTCAGTGGGATTCGAGCGCAGAACGTAAAGAGGCGGAATAAATGCCGCAAAGCCATTTTTGTTCGACGCTCTGACGATTCTACCAGCCATGATGCTGATGATGCTGATGATAACAAGCGTAATAATAATCGTTACTGCTTCAGCTTTATAGACAGACCACATTCGCGTATGCATCTCTGTCTGCCCATACACACACACACTTTTATAATAGACACGGAGAGCGAGAAGTACTAAAATCTGCCCCATCCTCTCTCCTTTTCTCTCTCCTTCTTCCTCTCTCTTTACCCAGTCTCTATATATGCATACACACACACACACACATATTTGTGCGTAAGTGTGCTCGCGGCGCGTGTATATGTGTGTACCTGTGGTGCACAAATAGATATGTGTACATATACACAGATTCATACATTCTTTATACAAACATACATACATACACCATACTCACAGTCAATATCTTTCCACCAAGAGATAACGAGATATACAGAGAGAGAGAGAGAGAGAGAGGGGAGAGAGAGAGAAAGAGAGAGAGAGAGATGGGGGAGAAGCGAGGAGACAAAGTTAATGAGAGACAGACCGACAGAGAGAAACACGAGACGAGGCAGGATGGAGGAGGAGGAGGAGGAGGAGGCGAAGAAACGGGTGGGTGGGTGAAAGTGGAGGTTGGTAGTCAAGTGACCGATAACTCCATTATATTTGTCTTGGTGGTTGTTGTGAGAGGGCGCTCGTTGATCGTTCACCTCTGACCCCGATAATGCTATTTTTATACAGCCCCAAGGTTGTGTGTTTTTCCATATTAGGGGCCTCGTTCAGCAAAATCCAAAGAGAGATTTTTTCTTCCGGCACATATCTGAGATTAAGAACTTAGAATAATTCGTTCGGTTCTTTTCTCTAAATTGGCCAAAGCAGAGACACTTAAGCGCGCTTTAAGAGACTCAATTGATAAACGTCGAGCAGAAGCGGGAGAAAGGACGCAGGAGCGCGGCCATTAGTGGAGGGAGGAGGAGGAGGAGGAGGGAGGAGGGAGGAGGAGGAGGCTCAAATGAAGAGCAAGGAGTTTGAGGAAGGCCGGAGATAATGAGGTTGAAGAGAAGGAGAGGAGGAAAGAAAATGAGGAAGTGGGTAGTTAGGGGAGGTAGGCGTGAGGTTTGTGGACGCGCGCGCTGATAGAGATCCCATGTTCTACGTTGCTGTTTGTTATTGTTGTTGGCGGTGGTGGTGGTGGTGGTAGTGATGTTGTTGAAGGAGAGATTAATAGAGTGTGGAGTGTGAGTGTGCGAGGTGAGAGAGAGAGAGAGAGAGCGAGAGGGGGGAGGAAGGAGAGAGAGAGGCTCAAATTGAAAGAGTGATTGAGAGGAGGAATAGATTTTGGAAAAGAGATAGAGACAAAAGGGGTGGGGGTGGATTTGAATTTTAGGAATAGGGTCAGGGACAGGGATAAGTTTAGGGTTAGACAAACTTGTGAATAGTGATGGCTTGCTGGGTTGATACACAAAGAAATGGACGATATATATATATATATATATATATATATATATATATATATATATATATGTATATATATATTTGAAGTTGCCTGAGGATTTATAGAGGTTCACTTTATGTCCAAACTATGGCGAAGATCTTACTAAAATCGTGTAACCTGCACTAGCACCGGATTAAGCAGGACTTCGAACGTACGATCACACATTGTCATTGATAACAGTCGAAACCAAAACCTTACAAACGTTCGCTTCCAAACTCCATGTTTCTGGATTCTAGTTCAATCCCAGGGCGTGGCATCTTGGGCAACTATCTTCCACTATAGTCGAAGGCCAGCCAAAGCCATGAGATTGAATAGGATGGACGGAAACTAAACGAGGCCCGTCATGTGTCTGTGTGTGTGTGTGTCTGTGTGTGTGTGTGTGTCTGTGTGTGTGTGTGCGCGCAGCTACACACATAGGGAGGAGAATAAAGCTGAGAGAGTGAATAAAACTAAGAAATGAGACGATAAGAAAGAAAGAAAGAAAGAAAGAAAGGAAGAAATAATGAAAAAAAGCAAGAAGATGAAGAACGGTGATTACATGTTACTCAAAATATGGCGACGAAACAAGGAAATCAGAAGATAAATGAGTATTTTGGCTGTTGAAGGGGATTTAGGGGGTAATAGCTTGGGACGACGGGGGTTGATGAGAAAAAGCTAAGTGGCTGATTTAGGGGATTGAGGAGGGAGAAATTGTGACATCCTGTATAAAGAACAAGGATTGCAGAGAGGGCTCTGTAAAGAGCGGTGGGTTGAGTTAGGGTTATGATCCACAGACCTGAACAGAGAAAGTGGGTGGTGTGTGTATGTTTATATATATATATATATATATATATATATATATATATATATATATATATAGTTAAAAAAAACAATAACAAAAAAACAAAAAAACAACAAAGTGAGGACGTGATATGGATAGTATTATTGGACGCTCAGGAAAGGAAAGAGAGAGTGTATGACGTTTCGGGCGTAGCCCTTCGTCGGAAAGGTGGAAAGTATACGTTTGTTTCTATGTTCAGTTATAAGAGAAACAATTTTAAGTTAATCTGATGGGGAAGTCTATACTTTTATAGCGTACAAATTTATCATTCTTAAACAAGAATGTTGCTGACAGTGACTTCGAAACTTCAGGCAGTTCAGCTTGCAGTATATGCAGTACACAATTGGATTCTTGACCTTAGTTGTTTGCCCCTCCATCAGGCGCGATGGCTATGTCTTCCTGGATCAAGCTCTTTGTTTGGATCGTTTTGACTTTACGTTTTTATATTTGTTTTCTAAGTTCCTAAGTGTATCTGGATCACACTCCATAACACGCAGTCTGTCTGCCTGCCTTGATCTCTATCTCGGGATCAGTCTATCTATATCCCTGTTAATCTGTCTGGATTAACCGCTGCATCGTTTCTTACTATCGAGATAACTATCTCAATGTTTCTCTGTGACACGAGTGATATACGTTCGTACACACACACACACACACACACACACACACACACACACAATTACACACGTAATTTCAAACACATTCCAATTACAGACACACAGCCTCAAACACACATACGCAAACATGCAAACGTATACGCAGACTAACGTTCACAGCAATAAGTCCTAAGAACTCAAATACAACATACAGACTCGTATGCAAGCGCATACCTAATGACACACATATACATGCATACAAAACCACACAACATACACACAAACACTCACTCATTCTGAGAGAGAGACAGAAGGAGAGAGACATCGGAAGCGTTCTTATCTGTTCCGGCATCCTTCATCTTAAATGAAATTTTTTTAATGTTCCAGATTATATTTCTGTCAAAAAAGGGCGGCGAATGTTAGAAATGATGAAGCCCCGGATTAAAAGCCTTTGTGGACCTATTTAATTCCAAACACTTACGTTCTGGGTTCAAATCACGTAGGACCTCAACAACATATTTCACCCTTGAGAGATCGATAATAGATATAGATGGTAGTGAATTAAATAGGCGGGATTGATTGAATCACAACAGCCCGTCTGCGGATCTACACTGTCCTCCTCCTCCTCCCCCACCATTCTTTTCTCCCTCGAACAATATACCTGGTCCTTTGTAAATACTGAACTGGATCTTTTATAATTACCTGAAGAGCAATCATTAGGTGAAACGATAAACGTCTATCGTAAGAGCCCCCAACCTATTTCCCACCAGAAAAACTCCAAAACGGAAGAGTGCTTTGCAAAGACTTATCTGTATTCAAATCCAGACGCAGTTGACTTCAGTGAATGAGTTTCCAAAGGATTGCTGTAAAGTTATTATCTTCACATCGACTACACATCTACACACGCATTTATGCACTTTATTTCCGCATATGTATCCATGTAAATCTACCTATGTGAATACACACACACACACACATATATATATCTATATATATACAGATATGCATACATACATACATATGCATGCATACATATATATACATATATACATACATATATGCATACATATGTGTGTGCATATATATATATGCATATATATGTATGTATGCATGTGTGTAAATGTGTCTACTGGCATACACATGCGCACGCGCACACACAGCGACACAAATGCGTGAGCGGTTTTGCTGCAAGCCCATGTCTTGCACCACAAGTGAAATTAACAGAAAAGTGTGTATTCTTGCCATGTTTTGTTGAGATCAATTGGGAAGCATTTAGTCGGAATCTTTTGAGCATGTTGTTGTTGTTCTATTCCTTTATCTTATTGTTGTTGTTTGCTTTCCTTCTTTTCCTATTCTGTTTCTTTAAAGTTATCTCATTGAAGAATGATCGTCAAATAGGTTTTAAAAATGTGAGGTGGGTTTGGCAGCCAGACGAGCGAGGTATGTGTAGATGTGGGGAAGGGGTGTGTGCGCAGCATTCGCCTCTGTGTGTGTGTGTGTGTGTGTGTGTGTGTGTGTGTTTGCGTGTGCGTGAAAGACAGAGACAGAGATTGTGGGTGAACAGTTGTTGATGGATGCACATAATGGTTTGAATGCAGCGAAGCAGAGAGGTGGATTCGAGAGATTCGGTGGGGAGAGCAGGGAAATTAAAATGACGTAAGAGAGAGAGAGAGAGAGAGAAGGAAGAGGAGCAGGTGAACGATGCTGATGATAATGATGATGACGACGATGATGATGGGGATGAGGAAGATAGCAATGGCGATAATGGCGTCGATAACAGTAATAATACTGATTCTTCTTCTTCTTCGTACGATTAAGCGAGAGAGCAGTGGATGCCATCAAAGTGACACTGGGGTACAAATATACGAAGCCCATTATACCCATCATGACTAAACATCTGATTAGGGTACACCAGGCAAATGCATCACAACCGTATGTGTGCGGCGACATGGTGATCTCATATCAAGATAAACAGCGCATGACCTTGCAGGTGGGGCCCATCCCACTCAAAAGGTCCCTGAATAAGGGTTGTTTGAGGATGTTGCACGAAACACCAATGTTTCCAAAGGTAAATTGTCCAAACCCCAAAGGATCCCTTGAAGCACATGGCTATGATTCTCCCCGTCAAGACAAAACAAGGCACATGATAACACCTCCAATCTATTAAGATCAGAAACCATGAGAGCCACTGCCTGGTACTGCATCCGGGCATTTTCAATTATTATTATTATTATTATTATTATTATTATTAAGGCGGTGAACTGGCAGAATCGTCACCACATCGGGAGATACATATATACATATATATACATATATATATATGTGTGTGTGCGTGTGTGTGAATGTTTTAAATATGTGTGTGTGTGTGTGCTGAAGATATATTCTGTTTCTCATGTCAGAAGAATCCTAACAATATCGCTTTTATGGTTAACGATGTCATCACCACCGCCACCACCACCGCCACCACCACCACCGCCACCGCCATCAGTATAATAAATGTGGACACTAACACATAACATCACTTTAATCAATGTCTCTCCCTCTCTTTCCCTCTCTCCATCCCTCTCACGCCACAAACTCCTTTCCCCCCTCTTCCTCTCTGCGTCTCTCTCTCTCTCTCTCTCTCTCTCATTCTTTCTCCCTCATTTCGTCTTTCGATCTCTCCAATTCTGACGCTGGCTCGAAACTTTAAACTTCCGGTCTCGTGCCTAATTACACGCATAACACATAAAAGCATAAATTGCAATCAACACGAAACATGTGGGGACGCACGCATGTTTAGTTGTATGTCGACATACAGACAGACACATATTCATACATATATATATATGAAATACGTGCCTTTATACTCATAACACATACATACATACACATATATATATAGTTATATCCGGGTGTGTGAGTGTGTACTTGTGCGTCTCTCTCTCTCTCTCTCTCCACCACCACCACCACCACCACCACCACCACCACCAATATTATCGGAAAGAGTCGTGCCTCCACACTCCGCTATGGTCATATTCATGAGGCGTCACAGTTCCGATATGATAACGTCCGGACATATTCAAAGCCTTTACAGAAACCATATTTGGCTAAATTAGAGACGGAAATCTCAGTGTAATCGGAATGACTGCTAGAAATAGCAGCTAATCTCACTGAAGTCACTAAATGAATAACTTGAGTGAGTTAGAAACAAGAAAAAGCAGAGACGGAGGTTTCGAAAGATGGAGAGAGTGAGAGGGGGAGATAGGGAGCGAGAGAGAAGGAGAGATTGACAGAGGATGAAAAGTGAGAGTTAAAAACGTCACAAAGGTCGTGAGAGAGAGAGAGAAAAAGAAAGAAAGGATATAAGCATGTATTGAAAGAAGAGGAGGAAAAGAGAGAGAGAGAGAGAAAGGGAGGAGAGTAGTAAAAAGAGAGCAAAGGCGGAGAAAGAGAGGAGGGAGAGGAAGGGAATAGTGAGAAGATATATAACCATGTATCGGGGGAAAAGATAAAAGAGAGAGTAGAAGAGAGCGAGAGGAGAAAGTTAGAAAGGAAGAAAAGAGAGAGAGAGAGGGGGAAAGAGAGCAGAGGGAGAGAAAGAGAGAGCAGAGGGAGGTGTAATTTTTCGGCTGATTAACCTGATAACAACTTAAAGTGATCCCTTGTTTGGTCACACACTAATTTGATTGGTATCCAGACGACAGGCGCATTGTCCTGGCTTTGTTCATAATCTATGTATTTATATGTCTGTGTACGAGCCTGGCTACGCGCGTACGAGTGTGTACGTGCATGCATGTGTGTATGTGACATCACCGTAATGGAGAAAGAGTTGTGCGGAGTAACACTTCACACATCTTTTCTGGTTGCCTTTCTTTTCTTCTTTAATATTCTCGTCAACTTTTTTTATTCCCCACTTTCTTCACACACACACACACACACACACACACACACACACACACACACACACACACACACACACACACACACACACACACACACACTTGGTTCCTTAAATACACGGTCATATTTTAACATTCTGTTGATTGTCCACGGACGGCGGCGATGCCGGGAGATCGCCTTGAATGGTTTTACATGCAAAAATCAACCCTAATACTTCGTTATTTTAAAAGTTTGGTAGTGTCGATTTCATTTGTCGCACCAGTAGGTTATATGGATGTAAACAAACCAACGCAAGTTGTCAAGTGGTGGGCGGACAAACAGACACAAAGACACACACACATATGACAGACCTCCATACAGTTTCCGTCTACCAAATTCACTCCTAAGTCATTCTTTGCCTGGGCTCGAGTACAAGATATTTGTCTAAGGTGCCGTGTGGTGAGAAAGAACCCAAAACCACGAAATTACCAAGCGAAATTCTTAACCTCACGGGCATGTTTGATTTTTCGTATTTTCTTATTACTATTTTACAACTGGCCTGGAACACTAGTATTCCTAAATTTGTATTCGATGTTTCCGGAGGTTCACAGTCTTCTTTTGAAGAATTAGACGAATATATTTGGCATCTGTGCTGTTTCTTATATATTAGATGGACTTATTTATTAGATATAGACTTTGCCGCGAAGGTTTTCAGCAGTCACATGCTGATTAATTTATTGCGGTGACATCTTTTGTTTCCCATCAGGTCCTTATATTAGTAACCACGGGGTTATTGTGAAAGATACTTGCACAGGCCGAGGCTGAACCAGAAATCATGTGGTTGCGCAGTGAGGTGCTTAACCACACGGTCATTACTCTCTCTATTTATCTACCTGTCTATACAAACATACATACATACATACATAGCGTCAACCCATTTGCACAAAAACCAAGAAATTCTCGGTTTTATTGAGAAAGAGCAAAAGAAACTGACGTGGATTCTCCAAATCTAATTTATTAGTGGCACAGTGAAGATCTGTGTGACATTCCCAAAATTCTCCACCCGAGATTCATTTAGTGAACAGGGTTATGCACTTGGGTGTACGCATCGACAGTTCAAGCAACACACAAAACTCAAACACCGGGGACTCTCTTAACTCAAAAAGAATAATCACAAAAGAGAAAAGTTCAGCTGCAGATATAAAACAAGGCACAATTAAAAGAGGAAAGTTCTTTAAGGCAAAAATTAAAATCCGAAATGACCGGCTGCTCTTAATTTGAGAATCATATTCGGACCTAATCGGCTGATTACGTAAGAGTTCGGTCAATCCATAATAATTGTCTTTAATAGTGAAATCATAAGAGATTTTTTTGCAGCAATGTTCGTTGTTTTTACTTTGTTGTTTTATTGTTTATTACCGTTTTGTTTTTTATTCGTTTTCTTAATTTGTTGATGGGAGAAACTTTGTTGTGCTGTGTGTGAGGGGGTGGGGGCGGAGGTAGTTGCGTAATATCGTCGTTTGTTTGAGGTTGTATGTGATGTCTGAAGGGAAACTGATTAGAGAAAGAGAGAGAAAGAGAAATAGAAAATAGGCAGAAAGGGGAGAAAAGAAGGGAGAGAGAGGTGAGAGGGTGAGAGAGAAAGATAGCAAGAAAGAAACAAAGAAGAAAAGGAATGGAAGACACACGGCGCTTTTGGGCGCAGAATTAATTAGTAAGAACTTGGAATGGCAGCCAAAACAGGCTGAAATTAAAAGACGCGTTTAATATTGTTGCATTTTTTTCATTTTCTTTCTTTTTTTTTGGGGGGGGGGTCTTTTTCTTGCTTTTGGTTTCAACAGAAAAGAAAAGAAAACTGATAAGGAAAATAGAAAAAAAAAAAACAAGAAAAAGAAACAAAAACTCAAAGAATCGCCTCGAAATTTCATTCAATTCTTCCTTAGAAATTTCCATCGAACCAAACATAAATAATAACAATAATAAAAAATATTGATGATGATGAAGATGATGATAATGACGACGATGATGATGATGATAGTGGTGACGATGACTATTAAGATCAATCAAAATACCAAGGAAGGACGGTAAATATTAAACTATATATATATGTGTGTGTGTGTGTGTGTGTGTGTGTGTGTGTGTGTGTGTGTGTGTGTGTGTAGTTTTAAGTATATATATATATATATATATATATATACAGGTTTAAGTATATGTATGTATATATTTTGCATGTATATATATGTCAGATATAAATGCATGTATATATATATAAATTTATATACATACACACATATATATACATATGTATACACACACAAAAACATATATATATATATATATATATATACATATATTTATGCATATGTATAAAGATGTATAATATATATTCTTTTTTATACGTATGTATATATATATGTGTGTGTGTGTGTACACATATAATGGATTTATAAATAAAAATAGATTATGTACATACAGACACACAAGCGCGCGTGTGTATGTGTGTATGACATGTCGGTGTGTATGTACTTATATTAATTTTTTTGAACTGAAGGTTCTGATAATACTTATAGAAAAAAACTCTCAAAGACAAATGAATGAGACAAAAAGGCTTATGAAACACACAGACAGAAAGACAGACACACACGCACACACACACCATACTGCACCAGAAATAACTGAAATAATCATGACATTGGTGATGATGAGGAGGAGGAGGAAGGGGGGAGGATGACGACCATAATGACATACTTATCTCCCCTTTCTATCATCTTACCCGCAAGGACCAATCTTTTTATACGTTTATTTTATTTTAATTTATTGGTTTTCTTCCGCATTCTGGTAAAAGAAGCCACCACTACCACTAGCACCATCATTCTCGTCATCATCATCATCATCAAAACTCCAGAACATATTTGTTTTTAAATAAGACGAAGAAAAGCAGGAAGAGGAGGAGAGAAGGAAAAAGAAGAGAGTAAAGAAATATGGATGAAGGAATGGAGAATTATTTTTATTAGGAAAAAAATTATGATTAAGCGAAAAATTGCAATTCCCCTAAATCCACACCCAACCCATTGCAGATATGAAAGGAGAGAAAGAGGGAGAGGAAGAGGGAGAGAGAGAGAGAGAGGGACGAACCCCAACGGCGACGTGTTGGCAAAAGCAACAGATTCTTTAAGATAAATAGGGATTTTCCAGCCAATAACCTACTTATCCGCCATTTTGTTTTTAAAGCCCGTCGCCCCGCCACCCCTCTTTTTCGACACTATCCCACAATCCATAACCATACTCCAACTCCATCAACGAACACTACTACTACTACTACTACTACTGTTGTCCGCACTGTCAGAATCGTTAGCATCCTGGACAAAATGCTGCTTAACGGTATTTCGTCCGTCCATATTGATGTTATGGTATTTCTGCCGGCTTTTTACGTTCTGAGTTCAAATTCTGGAACTGGACAAGGGTAAAAGCTGAGGATTTACAAATTGAATAAACCTCTATGCGCATGTACGTAAGCATCCTCAGCGCGCGGGTTAAGATCCGTTGATCGACGCCATTATGGTGTAAAATTGTGATAGAGTCTGTCAACAGAGGACAAAAGTATTGAAGAGTGTCGTCGTCGTTGTTATTGTTGTTATTATTGTCGCCGTCCTTGTTTACTCTCTCCCTGGCCATTAATATTCGGCATCGGCGTCCTCCTGTGTTTTCACTAAGGTGGTAACCAATGGAATATTCTCTCGATTAAGCAGAAGAGCGAAGGTCGCTCTACTTTTGTTGTTCTTAGACCCCCCCAAGTCAGGTTAGACGGAGCAAACCTTTGATCAAAGCCGTCGTTCCAAGCTGCGACCATCACATATTTTTGTATACATGTGTGTGTAGCGTGTGTATGTGTATATGAAAATATATACATATGAGATTACAACACCTAAATGTTCTTACGTGTTTGATGTTTTATGTACAAAATTCACCCATCCATTACTCCTTCCAAGTGTCTGTCTCTCGTATTGTTTATATGATCTATCTATCTATCTATCGTTCGACCTAGCTAGCTACAGAATGTGTCTGAAGAACACACATAAACACTTCAGCCAACACAACACCTCCTCTCTCTTTCCTTCTCCCTCCCTATCTTTCTCTCTCATATCTCTCTCCTTCCTCCCTGTCTTTAGCTCTCGTCTCTCTCTCTCTCATACATTCACTCTCCTCAGTCCAGCCTCTGTGACGTAAGTCAACTCTCCATTTGGAATTCTTTGCAAACGTACTTGACAGGGAGATAACCTTGTACGTTAAGATACGATAGCGCGCCTAGGAGAATGTGTGAATGCATGCATGTATGTGTGTGCGGATCGATGCATGGATGGAGGGAGGGAGGGATGGATGAGGCAAATATGTTAACTTGTGTATGTTTCTAGATATGTTTGCATCAATGTAATGTATTTATGTAGGTTCTCCTATATGCACGCACATACACACACGTGTGTATATATATATATATATATATATATATATATATGCATGCGTACACATGTATATGTATGTATAGCTTATACATCATACATAGACATGTTATGTACAATAACATGCATATATGTATATATATATATGCATGCATAAAACAATCATGTACATAAGCACACAAACACACATATATGTTTATATGTATATATACACATACACACATTTATACATATACATAAATATAAACATACGTATGTACATGTATACACACCTAGATAGACCGGCACGCACGCACGCGCGCATACACACATGTACATGCTTGTAGGTGTATAACCCCCTAACCGCCGACCCCTCATTAACGTACCTAATCAGTTAGGTCCCACTCATACCCTCGTCACCTAACACCGTATGAAGGCCCTGTCCCCTTATTTACCCGGGTACTAAGTAGCCACCATAGCTCGGCTGACCTCTTATCTTGCGTGGCGGAGGGAAACTATTGCAATCCTCCTCCAAGCAACCCAGTCCTCCTCTTCTTCATCTTCTTCTTACACTCTCTTTATCTTACACTTTCTTCATGTAATGCTACCCCCCCCCCCCCCAACGCACTTATACGAAAAAAAAACATACATACGTTCATACATATATGAGAGAGAGAGAGAGAGAGAGAGAGAGAGAGAGAAAGAGAGAGAGAGAGTGTGTGTGTGCCTATGCACATTCCTGCATAATATAAATCGTTTAACAAGTATTGGATATTATACAACATATATTTTTCTCTCCCCCTCTCTTTCTCATCCTCTCTCTCTCTCTCTCTCATACACACACACACACACACACACACACATATATATATACATATATTTATATACATATACACGTATATACACAAGTAAGCATATGCCTGTGCGTATTTATGCATATATGTATACACACACGCGCACATACACATATATACAACTATAAATATACATGCATATACACATTCATGACCACACGCACGCACACATATATCCATATATACACATAAATACACACACGCACATACACGCACACATACATGAGAGTAGAGCACCCCATAGACACACACGGGCCTCAAACACACCCCGTATATGTCACGACCAAATGCCACGCCCCTCTCTGTTAATTAAAATGGTGCCAAATATGGGAACGACGTCGGACAATAGGTTGTTGTAGTGGAGGGATACGGAAACACCCCCAATTCCCTCTATTACCCCTTATTTTCACCCCCATGCCCCGGGTTCACTTCTAGCAGGACTCCAGCTGTTGCATTGCATTCAGGACCCTGAACGTTTAGCGAAGAGGTAAAAAAGATTAGATCGACCTCAGTTCGCAACTGGTACTGAATTTATGACCTCGAAAGGATGAAATGCAAAGTCGACTTCGGCAGAAATACTCTCTCTCTCTCTCTCTCTCTCTCTCTCTCTCTCTCTCTCTCCTCTCTCTCCCTCTCTCTCCCTCTCTCTCCCTCTCTCTCTCTCTCTCTCTCTCTCTCTCTCCATTCCGCCCCCCCCGCCATTTACGATCCTATAAGTAGTTTTTATGATGGCCCTATTTTCTTTGTATTATTGAAGAGAGAAAGCACTCTTGTGAGCCGTGGTACCCTTTTGCCAAGGCCTCCACGGCTGTTGAAGATAGAAGCAAATTATCCTAAAACTGTGAGCCTTCACCTCAATGCTAGTAACAGAGTAGACTGGGTTAAGGCCACCACCCAACTTCCACGGAGCCAGAAGCCGTTTTAAACCGGATGACAGAATTGAAACAAACATCTTCATTAACAGAAACTAAGAAGCAGAGTTGCGCCCCGTTTTTATTTTCTTTACCACGTTCACCCGTATAAAAGAACAGGCGACATTTGCATCGAGTAACATCTCTCAGAGTCTCCAGCAAAAATAACTAAATAAATACATAAATACAAAGGGCTGCGAACGCTCTCCTTCCCTCCCGCCGCCCTATCTAAGCCGCAAAACCAACCAAACACACAGACATATATATATATATATACAACAAGCTATGTTGTATACGTTGGGTTAACAAACATGGCCGACTCGTTACTTGTTTCCACTAAATTAGCCATTGAAAAGAGAGCCGTGAAATACTGCCACGTCCTCATATCGTTATTCTAGCGTTCTAATTGCTATTTTACTAATTTCATTCAGTTTTATTCCATTCTATTCTATCGATATTGTTTTGTATTGATACTGTATTGAATTATATTGCATTGTATTAATAATGATAGATTTAAAACATTAACGTGTTTGTTTTTATGTTTATTTTTTTTAAACATAGTTATTTAAATTATTATCGTTATTAATGTAAATTTTATTTCTTTATTATATTTTATAATTTTTTTTGTCATAAATTTCTGTTTTTCCTCATTTAACCTATTGATCGTAGAAAAACATCCACACACAACTTCGTCTTCAAGATATCTACGTCTACTGCTACCTTCTTTTGTATTTTCCATTCCCCAACACCACAAACAACAACAACGACAACACAACCTTCTACTTATTCTTTTACACCTCATCTCAAATCACCACTCCACCATGGCTGCCACCCCCTTTATATCTTCGTTCTTTGTCGGCAATCATTATTCCTAGCATTCAAAATTATTGAAGAAATAATAATAATAATAATAATAATAATAATATTAAATAAATAAATTATAGTTTTAAATGCTGGCACGACGCCAGTAATTTCGGAGAAGAGGATAAATCGATTTCGACATCGACCCCTAAATAACGAAGGCAACCCCGAAAGAATAAAATGAAAACTCAACCTCAGCGGAATTTGAACTCAGAACAGAGACGGGCGAGATGCCGCTCAGTGGGCCGGACAAAATGCTTGGCGGCATTTCGTTCGTCTTTTCCGCCGAGGTTAACTTCGTCTTTCAGCCTATCGGGGTTGATTTAATTGACTTAGCCCATTTCCACCCCAAAATTGCTAGCCTTGTGTCAAAATTATCATCATCACTAATATTGTTATTTGTTTTCGGTTGCTGCCTGTGGCAGTTTGATGTTCCGATATAAAATGGCCACTTGGCCAGCTCCTGATTCTGCAGAGAATTCCATTTTCTTGGTAGAGAATCACCACTAAGATTTATTGCACACACACACACACAGACAGACACGGTGCAACGGCATCATTTTCGTTCAAATACTCTGTGTGTGCGTGTATATATACGTATTCATCCATCTATCTATATGCATATATATACGCATGTGTGTGTGTGTGTATATATATATACACACACATATATATATATATATATATATATATATATGCATATATACAGTTCGGTTTAATGATACTGATTCGGTTCAAATGCTACTTTGTCATCATCATCATCATCATAATCATCCACCACCACCACCAGTTCTCTTAACAATGCACATTTCTACACTCGCTGCGGTCGATAGGTAGACAATGTATGTACAAACATAAAAGTTAAAAAAAAAAAGAAGAAAAACCCTCGTGTTACCTTTAAAGCATTGGATAATGAACACAAACCATTCTACGGCAACAAGCCAGTCAACACACACACACACGTGTGTGTATATATACTTACACACACACATACATACGTATAAAATATATCTGCATACATACAATCAAACATAGACATGCATATGCACGCGTGCTCGCGAATCTACGAGCGTCTATACTTGTGTGTGTGTGTGTGTGTATTTTCGGATGTTGTCTCTTAACAAAATACACACAAAATAAAATAATAATAAAAAGTACAAAGATCTACCACCACTACTGCGACGACAACATTAACAACAGCAACAAGATGGTGCCAAGAATACCAACAGTACCATTTCTGGTCCTTAAACATGTCCTCTCTATTGTAACATATCTCTTTCGCATAATACTTCCTTCCTTTCTCCCTTCCTTCCTCTCTTTCTTCCTCCCATAATTGTTTTCCGTCTGTTTCAATCGTTTCCTCACACCACAACCACCGCTGCCATCACCACCACCACCGATGGTGTCGCTGCCACCTTCACCGCTCTACTTGTTGGTTTCTTTGCCTTTTGTTGTTGTTATTCCGACCTTTCTATATTGTCCTCAATGTCATGGCCCCTTGTGGCCAATAAAATAAATCACCACCACCATCATCATCATCATCATCAGGAAACCCTCTTCTTTCCGTTCTACGGTTCTGTCTTCTCTTGAAGCATTTATGTACATTTTGCAAGGTTTTTGCATTTTTTTTTTATTCCTTTTCCCTCTTTTTTTTTCTATTCTTATTTAACGGTGTCACTATTTCCTGTCAATTTTTTTCTATCTACTTACGTATATATCGATCTGTACAATCGTTCGCCTTTCCATCTATCTATCTATCACAATCGTTCGCCTATCCATCTATCTATCTATCCGTTTATCTATCTATCTATCTATCTACTAGTGAATAACATTTATTTTGAAATACACATTCACGAATGTACACACACACAGATATGAGTACATTCTTGCTCGCACACATCTGTACACAGACAGACACACACATACATGCATATGTGTGTGTGCATGTGTTAACAAACACTTTGACACATCTGAATACACGTATACACGTGCTTACCCACAAACAAGCCTCTGCACACACTAATGCAAACAAGATTATAAAAATACACAGACATATACATGCAGATACACACGCACATACGCGCGTACACAGACAGATTCACAGACAGATTCACACACACACACACACACACACACACACACACACACACACACACACACACACACACACACACACACATATTTGTATGCGTAATATGTCTATACGTATGTAGCGTGATGACTATTAAAACGTCTTATATTTGACTTAATGTGATTTTTTTATGTCCGAGAAGAAAATTTGTCCAGATTTTAGCATAATCGTCTCAATTTGACCATAGCTGACCTTGTGAATCTTGACAGAGAGAGTGGAATCATGGGAATAAGAAGTGCTAGATCCAGGGTTTGCAAGGGCAAGGAGGGAGGAGGTGGGGGCCATCGTAAACTGAGAGTAAAATGTCTCAACAGCTATATATAAATATATGTATGCATATATATATATACACACACATGAATATATATTTTTTAATGCAGAGAGAAAGGGGGAGAAGAAGCAAACAAATACAGATAAGTATATATATATATATATATATATATATATATATATATGAATATATAATATATAGGTATGCAGCACGCAAAAATGCAAACACAAATATATACATTGAGTGAACACGTTTGTATGTGTGTGCAGATGTGTGTGAGTGGTTCGTTCTTATATGTGTGTGTGGTGTGTGTGTGTGTGTTTTACACGCTTCTAAGTTTCTTATTTTACAAAACAAATTCGGTGTCGGCGTTTGAGGAGGAATAAAAATGTCACCCATTGACTGGCTGATAAAGAAATCACCCTACCTCTGTAGATATGGTGTTTATCCAGCTACAGCAATTCCCCAAAGCATCGTTATAAAACATGACATAAACCGCAAAGAGAGAGAGGGGAAGCTATATATCCATATATATGTATATACGTACACACACACACGTATGTAAATGATGGAATAAATGAGAAAAAATAAGAACGGAATAGAATAGGGAAATAAAGTTTTTCCCCGTTTTTTTCAGCAGGTAAATCGTATTTTTAATACTTCTTTATTTAGTTTTTCTTGAAAATATATTGTGAGAGGGAGAGCAAGCAGAGCTGATTGCATACATTAACGGTCATTTTAGTACAAGCGATCAGCACTTCATATCTTGATAAGGAACGCAGCGATGTGACTGTAGTTAGCACGCTCTCTCTCTCTCACACACATACACATGCAGACATAAACACACACACACACACACACAGTAACTCGTACGTGGACACACGCGTCTCTTTCATTTATCCCGAAACACTCCATTCAGCGCCCATCCAACTTCTGGTCAGTCAACGGTTAGTATACAAGCTACCACTACGTCGCTTTTTCGCCACGACTGCATATTTTAATGCTTTTCTTCATTCGCTTCTCGTTTCTCCTCATCTTTCCTCCTGTTTCCAATCTAGGCACGTTTCGAAGACGGACGGAGATAATCAGAGCTGGAAAGCCTATGCCCATAGGCTTTCCAGCTCTGATTATCTCCGTCCGTCCTTTTCTTGGGCATTGCATGACTTGGAATATACTACCCAATGTGACTCTTCTTTTCTATTTTGATGCTGCAGGGTTCAATTTGCGCAAGGTTCAGCTATTACATATTTCTCGGATTTGGTCAGATTTTGAAGAAACAGTTCAAATTGAAAGCGAACAATTCATGTCAACTACAAACATTTATGTATGTATTTATGACATTAGGAGACTTTCAGATCATGAAAATCGATGTGAGGGTCATGTCAAATAAAATAAAATCTGTACCAAACACCGCTTATGTATGTATGTATGTATGTATGTATGTATGTATATACATGTGTGTATTTCTTCTGAATCTTTAAGTTGTGAGTTTCAAATATCACAAAAGTCGACTTCGCCTTTTCATTCTTTCGGGGGCCGATATAACAAAGAACCAATTAAATATTATAGTCGATGGTGTTGACTGCTCCCCCTCCTCTCAAAATTAGCTGCCCTTTTGCCTAATAAGAAACCATTATTTTTCTGCATCCATATCGATCTGTTATAGATAATTGACGCCCCTCATACAGAGCATCTTTTCCAAAGTCTGAGATGAAAAATAAATGAATAAAATAATAATAAAAAACCCCAGCAGTTCTTAACCCTTTGAAGTCCATCCGGGATGGAGTCGTTGTGCTGGAAGTGCGTGTGGTGGTGAGGGGTAGTGGGTAGGGTGAAGATTATGGATTAATTTCTATTAATAGAAGGATTATTGCGTTTCCAGAAGAATATGATTCAGTGTTGATAGGGTTGGAGTAAAATGGCGTCCATATACGGTGGTGTGAGGTGGGGGCGAGGCGGTACAGGCTAGGGAGGTGGTGTGGTGCGGAGAATATTATAGGATAGATCAATGATTGTAATTCACATAGAGCACACACATGTCTATGCATATTTACATGTGTATGTATATATATATATATATATGAATGTATATATGGATATAAGTATGTATATCTATGTATGGGTGGGTAAGTGTGTGTGTGTGTGTGTGTGTATCATCGTCATTGTCGTCCTTTAACGTCCGCTTTCCATGCTAGTATGGGTTGGACGGTTTGACTGGTACGCCAGGAGGCTGCACCAGGTTTCACAACACATGTATGTGTAGGGTGGGAGGGCAGATGCATTGCTGATTGGTTAACAAGATCGCTTCCGAGCGAAACGTAGAAGAATACACTGACCAAGGTGCTGCTCTGTGGCACTTTACACAAGAAACTTCTGCTACAGACATAAAATGACCAATAACAGTTGGGAGAACGAAAGTGTGCGGAAGCCCATACTACATGCATGCATACATTCATACACGTATTCATACACACATACATGCATACATGTGTACAGACATACATAACTACACATACACACCTATCTGTCTATCTACACACATACACACATACATATACAGTCAATCATATACACATGCAAGTGAATATGCGTTTTTGCGTTCAATATCTTTGAGGCTGCTAGTCTATATCTCACTTGGCGTGTTCCACACACACACACACACACACACACACACACACACACACACACTTCATTCCACAGCTATCGTTCTAGACTTTACTGCTAGCCACTATTACCACTACCGCCGCCGGCATCACCACCACCACCACACCGCTTAGACGACTAATACACTCGAAATCCAGGGACAAAATATAGAAAGATGGAGTAAGAAGCCTTTCCCCTCCTCCTCCTCTATTGAACGAAGAAGAGAATGGAAAGAAAAATAGAAATGAAGGAAGACAGAAAGTAATAACCACGCATATATATGCATACATATGCCCCCACCCCCACATATATGCATGCATGGGAAAGAGAGAGAGAGAGAGAGAGAGAGAGAGAGAGAGAGAGAGAGAGAGAGAGAGAGACAGAATGAAAGAGACAAAAAAAGAAGATACCGGTAAAGCACTGGTAGAAGCTTTGTTTTTATTATTATTATTATTATTATTATTGCTATTGCAAAACGATCTGAAAAACGAAGAATTCCCAGAGGAATCATTTGTAATTCCCACTGGAAGGATAAGGGTAAATGTCCCAGCGTTCTTCCCCCTCCTCCTCCCCACCACCCCATCTTACGGTTCCAAAACATTGGTGATTTTCAGAGCGGTGGCGGGGGTTTATCTGATCGACAAGCTAAAGCAGACCCTAATCTAGTTTTATGGACTTTCAAACCAATCTCTTTCCTTCTTTCTTCACTCCCACCCCCACCCCACTTTTTTTTTTTATTTGGCTCCACCAGAATTTTTACTCCTCTTCTTCTTTTCGATTCCAGCCATATTCTGTATTCAAAACGCATTCCTGGCAACACACTGTCCGAAGACAATAAAGAAAAGAAACAAAGAAACAAACAAGTCAAATCTCCATGTTTGTGTTCTTGTGTTGCATCGTCGTTGTTTTGTCGCTTTGTGTTTGTGTGATGTTGTTGCATCGTATATTATGTCCCATGGTATTGTGAATGTGTTGAGCTTTTTATAATATTATATCACGATAGGGGGTAGCATTTATCCAACACTTAAACCTGGACGTTCTGTTAGAACAAACCAAACTGCGGCAGTTACTACCATCAGAGAAAATCTCATATTGGCTTTTTTGGACTCAAAATGCATTCTTGTTTGTTTCCACGCTAACGATATAAACAAGGGCACATTTTGCACCGAAACCCCGTGAGAGGCTGGATCTGACCATTCTGAACATAAAGGAGGTCGAATATGGCTGGTTTAGGAGGCTTTTCTAAAGAGTTAAGGATCCCTTCTTCTCTCGCAACCACAAGTGTAGGAAACCCTAAAACAAGAGACTGGCCACGCTTTACTAAAGTTCTTTATTGGCTCAGTCTCTCGTCACGTGGAGTGGATTATAGTGACTCCATAGACATCAGACTCGTTATGATCAGCCACAGACAGCCAACCATTTGAAGTATATAACAAATCAAGCTAAAGTGACAGCAACAGATGATGTATGTGCACACACACACACACGCGCTCGGGCGCACACATAACACTATGCTTATGTAAATTGCTAACCACATACACACATATTCACACACATACTTGGATACACATCCACACACACACTCACGCAAATGTTCAACACAGACCAACACAAGACATATGCATATCTGCCCCATTATGTTAGAAATTCATATATATATATATATACCACACACACATTTTCCCATGTATATGCATCTATACATGACATCCACGCACACAAATATATATATATGTGTGTGTGTGTGTGTGTGTGTGTGTGTGTGTGTGTGTGTGCGTATCCACACATACATGAGTAAATATAAACACACAAATGTACACGCACATTTATCTATAGGTGGTGGGCATGTGTATGAGGGCGGGAGCTGTTTAGGGCGTGGGAAAGCGGGGTGGTTTTTGTATATATAGATAGGAAATAGCTGTGTACGTAAAATTATTGGTATATATATATATATATATATATATGAGTGCATGTATGTGTACATACATAAATGCATGTTATGTGTGTGTGTGTGTATGTTTCAAAGCAGGCAGGCGGGTAGATAGGTGGGTAGGTAGGCAGGGAGCGGGGTTGGGCAGGAAGGTCTGTAAAATGGTAGTTAGATAAATAGCTCGGTCGGGAAAGTCCGAAACTATTTTCGGAAAAGCGGCAAAACGACATTTCGGGTTATAAATTCAATAAAAGAATTCTAGATTTAGTTTAGCCGTGTCTTTCGAGAAGAATCGATATAATAACAGTCAGGATTAGTGTATGGACGTACTTGTATGTAGATGGATGCAAGTGTGTGTGTGTGTGTGTGTGTGTGTGTGTGTGTGTGTGTGTTTGAGTGGACGTGTGGTTAGGTGGGGCGGGGTTGGCTATGCGCTGGCGATCTTTTAAATATTTAAATAGTCCTTTCAGGACAAATAGAGGAGGATGTTTACGTATATACGTTTATACGTTACGCTCTGTGAGTGCCTGTTTCTACGCATTTATGTGTGGTGGGTGTATGTGTGTGTGTGTATATTTATATATATTTATATATGTGCGTGTGTGTGTGCATATACACATACAGACACATATACTGTATGTATACATATAACTGTATGTCGGTGTGCATATGTATATACAAGGCCATATGTATAAATATAGATATGCATGCATAAATATGTAAATGTCTAAATATATACTTGTGTAAACATTCACTTATGTATATATCATATGTATTACATGCATATATATATTTATATGTATACATACATATATGCATGTTTGTATGTATGTACACACACATACATACATACTGCTGGACACGTGTAGATATAGACAGACACGTGTTATTTTCCATAGATTTAACTCTCTTATAAGTTCTTACGAAGGGGTCTCTTTGTCCAACACACACATACACACACAAACACACACACACACACACACACACACACACACACACACACACACACACACACACACACACACACACACACACACACACACACACACACACACACACACACACACACACACACACACACACACACACACACACACACACACACACACACACACACACACACTAGTTCGTGTGTTTACTTGTTATTACAGAGACACGAGTTAGTCTTGGTACTAATAAAAGTTCTATTCCTATTAAAACAAATGAATTTGTATATCGTTCGCTCTCCCTCTCTCTCTCTCTCCCTCCCTCTCTCTATCATTTTCTATCTTTCTGTGTATTACTCTCACTATCCATCTATCTATCGCATGTCTGACTGTCTATCTATATCTATCTATCTATTGTTATAGTTATATGCATATATATATATATATATATATATATATATATATATATATATATATATATATACGAAGAGACAGAAGTTAGACACTTGCGCACACATTCAAATACCGACTTACACACACACATTTATTACCTGTACAATCAATGTCATTGTATGATATATTTCAATCGATTCCTTGGCTGTAACTGACTCATCTACAGTGCGTGTGCGTGTGTGCGCGCGCGTACGTGCGTGCGTGCGTGTGTGTGTGTGTGTGTGTGTGGATTGTGTATATATGCCTTCTGCATATATGTCTTTATATCTGTGCTTCGCTAACACACACATATATATACTCACATTTGTTTGCATTAATGTATATCTATACATACATACATATATATATGTATATATGCACACACACACACATATATCATTTAACGTACACAGCATAGATATACAAGCTATTAACAGTTTCTTGTACTTCTTGTATTGGAAACGCAGGTGTAGAGAGGTTTTACAACACCTTGTGTATCCAATGCATGAAACTTTAGTAACCTGTACTGTAACGGAACAGTAAACTCTGTCTCTATATATATATGTATTATATATATATATATATATATATATATATATATATATATATATATATAGTTGGAATCAACAAGCAGATGTATTAATTTAATGCTCAGGAAGTGAGAAAGTCTTTTACTTTTCGAGCCTACGCTCTTCAGCTGATAGGAACACAGAAATAAGCAGAAAGAGAGAAAATAGAAAAGGTTTAGTGGCTAACGATACACGCACACACACATGCTCAAAATTTTTACTAAAGTCCGTGACGGTGGGGGAAATGGGGGAATAGAAGCGATGGTGATGGTGGCGGTCATGACGGGAGTGTTGTTGTTGATGTTATTGTTGTTCTGTTAGGTGGTGGTCATGGTAATGGCCGCGAATTTGATGGTAATGTTAGTGTTAGAGAGAGATGTCTTTGGTTTGGCGGTCATGGCGCAGAATTGTCATGACCGAAGATGCTGACGGTGGTGAGGCTGGGAACAGAGAATAGTGGCGATGGGGGAGGTGACGCTTGTAGTGGCGTTGGGGATGGTGCCGTTGCTGGATGTCTCTCTCTCTCTCTATATATATATATATATATACATATATATACAGAGAGAGAGAGAGAGAGAGAGAGAGAGAGAGAGAGAGAGAGAGGTGTTAGGGGGTAACGATGGCGTCGGGGATGGAGTTGCCATGGCTGAAGAGATGGCAGCGCTGGAAGTGGTGGTGCTGGGGGAGATTATAGTGGTGGTGGTGGTGGTGGTGATGTTGCTGGATGGTTCTATATAAATGGTTAGTTGGAGAGGGCGGAAACGTCCTCCAACTCAAACCGCCCCATCCTCCACCCACTACTACTACTACATCCCCTACCTTCGCTCCTTGCCTCCCCCCCCCCCGCCTCACACAGACACACCAAAAAATCGCAGGTGTTCCGTCGCAGACGACATCTTATCTTTGCTTCTCTGGCAGCAGTTGTAGAAAGAAATCCAATTTAGGTAGAAAGAGAGAGAGAGAGAGGAGAAGGAAGGGGAGGTGGAGAAGAGTATGTAAGAAGATGAGGGTGGGTGGGTGGGTGGAGGTAAGAGTGGTGTGAACGTTGGTGTGAATGGTGGTGGAGGAGGAGGAAATTGGGTGGGTTAGGTTTAGCGAAGGTGGTGGCGATGTGGTGGTGGTGGTGGAGGTAGTGTTAGTACTGTTAGTGGTTGTGGTGGAGGTGGATTATGGTACTGGTGCTAGTAGTGGTGGTAGTTGTGATGGCGATGGACGTAGTGTTGGTGGTAATGGCTGCATTCGACGGTCACGACCTGGGGATCGTAGCTTAGTTCTGATGGTAACCGTTGTGGTAGAAGTAGTGGTAGTAGATTTTAGTGTGATGGTGGTGGATGTGGTGGTGTTCAGCTGGCAGACGGAGTGTGTAATGGTTACGGGCGGTGGTAGTGGCGGATGCAGTAGGACCATCATTTACGTTGTTTAACCCTAGGACAATCATAACTGGCACAAACCTACGATCCAACATAGTCCAGTTGTGACCAACCAACCTTTTTACCCATATGCAAGAATAGATGGAGGTCCCCTTTCCAAGGCATGATTTAAGGGAGAACCAGCTTCTATTTCCATGGGATTCGTGGTTCCTTGCTTTGCTGCCACGGTGGTACTCGTTAGACAGACTCTCCGAAGATTCTTCTGAAACATCCAAAACGGTACATAATTCCGTTGCACCCAACACTCACAGACACCATCACCACTTCTACCTATGCCTCCTCCTCCTCCTCCTCCAATAATGCTTAAAAACCATCAGCCTTTTTGCAGCCCTGTGCACCGCCAACATATCTTCACCATTCTACTCTACACAATGTTTATATATAAATAAACACACAGACACGCACACATAAACAGACATACCAGCATAATCACACATGTGCCACCACAAAGAATTATGCAACACACACACACACACACACACACAGAGGAGCGCCTTCTCTGAATCATAGAAATGACTTTTCACTCAGACACGAAACTTACACCTAACCACTACACCTTATCACAATATACACACCGTATGTATATGTATATATATCAATATATGTGTGTGTCTATATGGGGGAGGTCTGTGAGTGCCTGTGTGTGTGTGTGTGTGTGTGCGTGCGTTGGTTGTAAAGCGTCTGTAAAAGGTGATGGAGTAAGCCACACTGAGGTGGCAGAAGGAAGAAAAATGCGCGTTTGTTTGTGTGTGTATATATGTGTATATATGCGTATGCATATTGATATGTATGTATGTATATATACCGTAGCAGCATTGATGGTAGTGGTGGCGGTAGGAGCAGCAGCAATAGTGG
>NC_142949.1:39245331-39255331 GCF_046866305.1 Octopus bimaculoides | reverse complement strand
CCCAACCTGATTTTTTTCTTCTTCATTTTACACGCAAACACAAACACATACATAATGATGAATGGAAACACACATACATACACATGTATAGGTAAAAACGTACATTCATAGATATATACATAAGGATATGTACGGTATATACATATGTGCACACACACACACATACATACATATGTACATATGTGTGTCATTATATATACACACACACACACATATATATATATATATATATATATATATATATATATATATATATATATATATGATATATAGATGAGTGAGTCTGTGTGTATGTGTATGTATTATGTAGCTGTTGGTATCTATAAGTGTATGCCTCTGTTTATGTATATATATATATATATTTCTCGCACTTGTTTGCACGTATAAAGGAAAATATTTAGATCAGTATATATTTGCAACATATAAACGAATGCATATCTAAGTGTGTACGTATAAGTGTGTGCATATATATATATATATATATATCTATACACCTATATGTATGTATAATATATACATGCAGACATACATACATACATACATACGTAGGAATACCGTGTAAGGTAAACGCCTGGATTATCTGATTCTCTCTTACTTTATACAAGTGTGTGTGCGTGCATATATAAGTGTGTGCGCGTGTGCGTGCGGGCATATAGGTATATCAATATCTATATGTTCATACACACACACACACACACACACACACACACACACATATATATATATATATATACTTGTTCCTCAGCAACAAAAGGACCGGAACTTATGCTTACGTGTGTGTTTGGTGTGTGTGTGTGTGTAGAATATGATGATGATGATGATGCTGACGATGAGGCGAATTGTCAGGAACAAAATGACGAACTGAATAAATCAAACAAAAAGCAAACAAATATGCAAATAAACAAACCAACAGACAAAAAAGTATAACATTAAACAAAAAAGACCAGAAAAAAAAGACAAAAACACTCGACCATAATAAACATAAAAAAAGAAAACAAACCAAAATTAACGAAAAAAATAAATAAAAAACAGTAAATGAAGAAAAGACATCGTAAATAAATGAAAAAAATTATCAAAAAGGTAGATGACGGAATGGAATTAGATTGAGTCGATGTTCTTCGATTGGCTACGAAGAATCAAATGGAAAGTGTCAGTGAAGTGTTGGCGGTGGAGAGATGGTGGCGGTTGGACGTATATTGGGATGTATCGCTTCATTGAACATTGAGAGGAAGTGAGGTCATAACTCTGTCAAGATGGCGGCAAACGGAAACACAAGGCGCAGCGCTGTATGTTGTGTATCTTGTATTTGCGTGAAAGTGAGCGTATGTCAATGTGTTACTGTGCTACCTCTACCTTTGTGGTGGTTGTATATCTCAGCTTGATCACATACGTGTGCGTCTGTCTGTATGTGTGTGGGGTGGAGGGGGATGCTGGGCCAAGAGAGTTCCAAGAGAGGGCCCCGTGCACATGCACGAGCGGAGGACGCTATGATGATTCTTCAGTATATATCACTGTGGCTAAGGTTGGAGCCTAAAACTTTTGGCTGAGACTGACCTACAAAGCATAAAACATCAATCTTCAACTTTTGTTGAATAGGGGACCCCACTGACAGTCCTCTCTAATTGGGTCCCGCACTTCCCAGCAACGGCCCTGTCAGTGTATACATTGTATATATATATATATATATATATATATATATATATATATATATATATATATATATATATGTATATATATATATGTCCATATATATATGTCCATATATATATATATATATATATATGGACATATATATATATATATATATATATATATATATATATACATGGCCTCCTGATAATTAATCGATATTAATTAATATATGATTATTACCAGATTTTATAATTATATATATATATATATATATATATATATATATGCATATTTGCGTGTATGTATGTATAGATAGATAAATATAGAGGAGGTGTATGTGAGTGTTGTACGTGTTATTATCATAATTATATACATAGTAACTATCAACAGCTACTCCATAGCTATTAGACGTTCTAGAAATAGCAGCTATGATTCCTTCGAATCACATCATATCGTCTTGATAGAACATTGGACAATAGAGCTGAGTAGATATCAAGAAAATGAAAGACAAGGCGGTCGTGGCTGGAACGTCCTCGATAAATAATCTGCTCACCACCACCACCACCACCACCGCCACCACTGCCACCACCACCACCACCACCACCACCGCCACCACCACCACCACCACCGCCACCACCACCACCGCAGCAGCAGCAGCAGCATTATCATAAGGCCCGTTGTGTCAACATTGAAAAAATACAGAGACTGTAGGTTTGCAGATGATTGCAGCAGCAGTAGCAGCAAGGGTTGGGGGGGGGGGGGTTGTGTCATCATCATTCCACTTTCATTTCCTGTCCTGCTGTGATAAACATCTCAAGAGGTCGTCCTTAAGAGAAGATCGCAGGTTCGAATGATACGGAAGGAACAATGGGCAAGATAAGAGGATATATTGAAGAGGAAATGTGTGTGTGTGTGTGTGTGTGTGTGTGTGTGTGTGTGTGTGTGTGTGTGTGTGTGTGTGTGTGTGCGTGTCTCCAGATATATACCCTGACATACATTTACACATCTTTATGTGTGTATATATATAATTGTGTGTGTGAGTGTACATGCTTACATGCTCACACGGACACAATTACACTCATACAGAAACAAAGACACACACTTACACACATGTGAATATGTGTCTGTGTATGTAAGTGTGTTAGTGTGTCTGTGTATGTAAGTGAACGAGTTGGTGTGTGCGAAAAAGAAAGATACGCAGTTAAGATAACCGTATAGACAAAGGGATACTCCTAGGGAGGGGGAGGGAGAGGGAGAGAGAGAGAGAGAGAGAGAGAGAGAGAAAGAGAGAGAGAAGGGGGTCTGCGTGTATAAAAACGGTCGGGGCAAATGCTGAAAAGAGAGGGGAAGGCAATGCGATTGAATTTAGATTAGGAAGTTTTCTTCAACAAGGAAATGAACCGTCCCAGCTTGCATTGTCTCCAAAACAGCCAAAATTCTCCCGCAGAAACTTGATGGAACAACTTTGTCCATTCCAAATAACTTATTTACTTTGCTTTTTGGCCAGCTGGCTGGCAGGGGTTAGGAGGGTAGTGATGGAGGTTTTGGCGGTGGTGGTCGGGATGGTTAGATGGTGGAAGTGCTGGGTGAAAAGCACCTAAACACGATCTCTTCCGATTTGATCTCGTTTCCTCACGTCTTCCATTCTCATCCTATTCTCCTCCATGTCAAACCACTTCTCAGTCATCGTCGCCGTCGTTGTCATTGTCATCAACACCGTCGTCATCATCATCATCGTCATCATCGCCGTCGTCATTGTGATCATCGTCACCACCGCCACCGCCGTCATCATTGCCATTAATGAAAGTTGCCCGGGATGAACAAACAATAAAGGTGTAAAAGAGATGTAGGGGGGAGTGACAAGTAGCTGCAGTGGTGGTGGTGGTAGTAGTAGTAGTAGTAAGTAAAATTAATGCTAGTTGGTGGCGATGGTGTTGGTGGCAGTTGTAAGAACAGCATCGGGCAGGCACTGATGCCAAGTTTCCTTACGGGAACGAGAGAAATGGGTGGGTGGGGAGAAGCGATGAAAATGACCTGGCTTCATCAGACCTGACCTGACCTGACCTGACCTTTTACAGGTGACCCATTCCAAAGCTTCTATTAACGTTCATTCTGTTTCTTTCTCTCGTCTTCATTTAAGTTTGATCGGTTCCAAGTTTGAAAATGATGAGGTCGGAAGATGAGCATTTGATATGGAGAGGGAGAGAAAGAGAGAGAAAAGTAGTGATGGTGGAGGCAAAAGTATTAGTAGCGTGTCAGGTTGAGGAGTAAGGAATCATCGCCAAATCCATTTTCAATCATCATCGTCATCATCAACACCACCACCACCGTCATATTCATCACCAATGTCATCATCATCATCATCATTTCTACCACTGTCGCCATCTCATTATTACATGATTCCACGTGGAAATCGAAACCGTATTTCGCTGTTTCGGTTCACCAGTTCTTCTCTGTATTTGATGAGTGAGAAAAGTATGCGATGAGAGATGCTTTACCATTCTTCGTTCCAGCTCTGTGCTCGATAAAGGTTGACGAGGATAAAGAGACAAAAAATAAAAAGAAAGAAAGAGAAAAGACGAAGGCCTTTTTCGAAATTTCGGAATTTCCTTTAGAAGACATCGCACGCGGGAAAATGAGAAAATGAAACAAGACAGACAAAAGAGGGAAAGAAAAGAATGACCGGACACATGTAATGACCATTAGTAGTTCGTTTATTTAGATGTTTTTGTCGGGTTCCACTGACCGCTTGGTTAAATGCAGGTGTTAGTGGTGTGTGAGTGTGTGTGTGTGTGTGAGTGAGAGAGAGAAATAACTGAAGGATGAAGAGGTTAAGATTAGGTACAAGTAACTTCGTTAACAAAAAGAAAGAAAACACGACGAATCCCATAAAATACGAGTTAGGGTTTGGAGACGGTCCAGTGACCATCCCTTCTCATCGAGTAAGAATAACAACATGAATAATATATAAATGGAAAAAAATAGCCACCTGTTTCCTTTAAAGAAGGGGATACAATTTATAGGGTGAATGTGACAAGAAGTTGTTGAAACGAGAAAACGTTTTAATTCCGTTCGTTGTTTTGGTCCAAGTCATCCCTGAACAGACAGGACTTCTATGTAAAGTGTTCCAGCCGTGACTATCACGTATTTTGTCTAGACTACATCATTCAATGTCGTGAAATGGCTTTAGGATGTGACTTGTGGAGTAGGTTATTTGACTCTGATTTCTAGAAAGTCCATCTACCACATAGAATAAGCAGTAAGCCTTAAAAAAAAAATACCGAGGTCGAGTCGTTCGACTAAAATTCTATAAGGCGGTGCCCCAGCATGGTCGCGGTCTAATGACTGAAACAAGTAAAAGGTAATATATATATATATATATATATATATATATATATATATATATATAATATGTCTGATGGGCTTCGTAGAAGGTGCCACTAGAATGGATCGAACTTGAAATTCTGTTATTGCAAAGCCAACTATTCATCCTCACAGCCACACATATATACATACACACTATATACATGCATACATATGTGTGTATGTGTGTGTGTGAGATTATGCTTTTGTTTTTGTTTTTAGCTTGTTAATGAGAATTGCAGATAAAACATTGAAGAAAGTGGTGTTCAAAGGAGGGTCGAACAGTGGAAAAGCTATGTGTGTGTGTGTGTGTGTGTGTGTATTGCACGGTTCGTTTCATCTCAATGAGACTGTGAAGAAAGAAAAAGAGGGCTGAAGCAGTGGTAGCGAAACAACAAACACAAAAACAGACAGCAAAAACCAAAACAACACCAGTTTAATAAAAATATATGTGTGTGTGTGTATGTATATATATATATATTTGAGGTGTTTTATATATATATATATATATATATATATATATATATAAAACACCTCAAATACCTACCACCAAAGAAACTCCCCCCCTACCCTAGTTGTTCTCTCAAAACCTTGGGGATGGAGCACTAATTCACCCTCCGTACCCCCAACTCCATCTCTCTGTCTAACTTACTTTTAAATGCCACCGCCATCGTCTATTTTATTGGCTGATTGTCGTATTAAAAGTACGAATCCGTGAGAAACTAACACACACACACACACACACACACACACACACACACACACACACACACACACACACGCACCTTTCACGGCTCTATGACCTTAGTTTTGTTTATGTTTTTCAAAGTTAATTTTAATTTATTCCTTAACCTAGATTTGAACTCTGAATCTTCCACCACACACACACTGAATTGTGGCCATAGTAGTCAGCAATACAACCCCCCCCCCACTTCCCCACCACATAAAAATCATTCCTAAACTTATTTTATCGGTCACTATTAATCCAATGTCCATCCTATCTTTCGATACAAGGTAGCGATCGCCAAGCATTTTGGATGCCAGACAATTTTCCCACCGACCAGGAGATCACGTGTATAACAAAAATCCATAAAGGCCGTGATATATACATATATATATATATATATAGCTCATTATGTATATAATCCATACATAATCCTTTCTGCTGGGGCAAGGGATAGTCGATTGACTCCAGTGAGTAGCTAGTACTTATCCCAGCGACCCTGAAAGGATGAAAGGCAAAGTCGACCTCGGCGGAATTTGAACTCGGAGTATAAAGACAGACGAAATACCGGTAAGCACTTCGCCCGGCGTGCTAATGATTCTTTTCTACTTTAGGCACAAGGCCCGAAATTATTTAATTTATCGACCCCGAAAGGATGAAAGACAAAGTCGACTTCTGCGGATTTTGAACTCATAACGTAAAGACGGACGAAATGTCGGCAAGCTCTTTGTCCGGCGTGCTAACGATTTTGCTAGCTTACAGCTTTAATTATTTCTAATAATATTAAAATTTTAAAATAGAATAGGATTTTCTAGAAATTGAATGGCAGTGAGGGTTCACTCGAATAAAATAGGGATCAAAGAGGTCCATAGGTCAAAAATGGTTGAGAACCACAAGCGATGATGATGATGGTGATTGTGACAGTGATGGTCAGGGTGGGGTTTCGCGGTCTTATGGAGGCATTTTCTGTCGGGTAACGCCCAGTAAGGGATCGAATGGACGAGTGGGGATGAAGTCGACAAGTGTGGCGTAGGGGCACCAGGCAGGAATGTGACATGCTTTCATTAACAGGTGCAGTTCATCCACCCGGATAACTACCCGATTAATTAGAAACATGTTTTGGGATCAACTGACTGTTCAGTAGTGGCGATGGTGATGATGATGATGATGATAATGATGATGACGGTTGTGGTGAAGGGCTGGTTACACTCACACACGATGAAGCAATCTCCTAGAAAGAGTTGCCAAAATACCTCAAACCACATGTACCCGCTTCGCTAAGGCACATAAATACTGTTAACATAATAACGAAAGACATAAAACACCAAGAATCAATCTCAACATGCTGGCTTGATTTGCTAAAAATAGCAGCCAGATCTTCCAGAAATCATCCTCTTGTTTTGAGAGAAAATTCAAGCCTAACAATTAATGGACTCCAAGACACACTTAGTCCGAATCATACAAGGGAAGAACCATCGCGACTGTATTGCCAGCAGCAGCAGCACCGCCATCACTACGATCGCCATGACAACTGCTACCATCACCACAGCCACCACGTGGAAAGCACCTATCGCCATCACTACGACCAGCATCATGACAGCCATCACAACCACCCTTTCCACGATCACGACCCCCAACGCTAACACCACCACCAACGCCTTCACATACATCGTCATTAGTGTCAAAGACCCGGGCCACACCCGAGTGACATCTCACGTCTCAAAATTTGACATTAATGATCGCACCATCTGTGTTGAACACACACACACACACACACACACACACACACACACACTCACACACACACACACACACACACACACACACACACACACACACACACAGTAGCAGTAGCAGTAGCAGTAACGGTGAAGGTTAAGGTGAGGAAGGTTCGTTGCTGCTGTTGCTTCTGCGGATGTTGATGGCGAGCTTGATCTGGACAGAAACAGCTTAAGACTTACTAACCGAACACACAATCGTTTTTCCATCTGTCTACAGAACATTGTTTGTACGTTTGTTCGTGTGCGTGCGTACGTATTTGCGTATGATTCAATCCTATCGCGTGGAATCTTGGGCAAGTATCTCCTTTTGTGGGAAACGGAAACTGTATGGAAGCTAGACACACACACACCCACACATTGGGCTTCCGTAGAGTTGTGTGCGTGTGTACTTATCTATGTATAATACTCCCTTCCTGTTAACAACTTGTTCTCGCTTTGTTTACGTCCTCGTGACCTAGTAGTTGGACCAAAGGGACCGATAGACAAAACAATAACAAATGCTGGGGTCGATATAACTACCGAAATTGCGTACATAAGAAAACTCCTGGTGACACCGATTAAGATAACTTGTGCTTTGAAATATATTCAAGACATTGGAACCGAAAAGAATGGCATCCGCCGCATTTCGTCATGGAGAAATATTCCAGCGGTAAACGAATAGCTTCTACTCCGTATTTACTATGGTCGGGCAACCGCTTAGCGCCACCAGTCAATGTGTTTTGATTGGAATCTAATAAAACCGAGTTTTGTCTTCGTGTAGTCAGGTCAGAGTGTTGTCTCTTTCCAGTATCTACTGCTGATGAGAAGATAATTACTTCGAAATGCAAGCAGCCATCGATCTGGATACACACACGCTCGCAAGCACACACTCACGCCATTACATGCATATATAATGATATATATTTCACATACACCCGATTAGATGTAAGAAATGAATGTGTATGTATACCTACAGATTTTTTCCCAAAGTTACCTAATGTGAGAAATCTTGTTCACCCATCCATCCATCCATCCATCGAACCATCCGTGCGCGCGCGCGGGTGCTTGCGTGTCTGCGCACATACGCCTATATACAGTAGTGTTTCGAATTAATCTTGGTTTCGTTGGGTGGTCCAAGCTTGTGCTTCACGGTGTTACGCTCGTTCCTGACCTGTGTAATATCATCGACAACAACACGAACAACATCAACAACAACAACAACAAGCACAGCGATCGCAATACGAACAAATAAATGCTTTGGCAGCCACACGCAGTCAGAAGTCACACGACGATAAAGAATGTGGTGGTGGCGGTGGTGATGATAATAATAATAATAATAATAATAATAATAATAATAATAATAATAGTTTCAAATTTTGGAAAAACAACTCAAGGAAACAAAAAAAAATCACAAACTTGAGGACGTCTTCACATGAATCTTGAACTCGTACCTCCCTAACCTCACAAGCTGTGTACCACTCTACAGGCGTACTAACGAAGGGTAGGGCTTCTACAGCCTGTGCTGGGGTAATAGGGTGCATTGTGTGGTCCTTCTTTAAGGTTACACACGCATTCATACACGCGCGCACACACACAAACAGCTCCGAATTAGTGTTCTGTCTCTTTCTCCCTTGAATGCAAACAAACGAACACACATACACAGATCTATCTATCTATGAAAGTGCGCGCGCGCGCGTTACGTACTACTTGCGCTGCAGGACACTCTACTCATCCGGCGCAAACAGGAGATCATAAGCATTTCGGTATATTCCAATAGAATACCATCTTTTGGTGGTCTTGATCAACATGGGAGGGGTAGCTCTGTGGGTAATGTTCTCTCTTTCTGAAGGCTGTTCGAAATACTCATCCGTAAATCTTATGATAAACTGGTATACAAAATGGAATTTTCACTGTTACTTAGCTTAAAAAAAAACAAAGATGGTGACGGTAACCAACCGTGAAAACGATCGCAATAAGTCTTCTATAATTCTTTTCAACAGCACAGAAATCTTATATAGACTATGTTTCAGCTCCTTTGGAAAGACTGGATCCTATAAAGCGGATCCGTAAATTGATTTCAACAATTGCAAGTTGGCTATTAGTGTCGTGACCGTGTGGGAGCTTGTTGTCCAGACTTGAATAACTGACTTTAACGTTATGTGCATAGAAAAACTCTTTTGCTTGACGAAAGGTACGAAATGTATTCTTCAGTAATTTGCAACAACCATAAACTCATATAATATTTGACTGGGACATGTTTATTAATGCACCATGCAGTTCTTTCGTGCAACAGGATTAAATCAGAGAGCTGACAGAATCGTTAACATGGCGAGGAAAAAATTGCTCAGCGACAATTTCTTCCGACTTTACGTTTTGAGTTCAAATGTCACCGGAGTCGACTTTGCGTTTCATCGAATCAAGGTCGATAAAATAAGTATTAGTTGAGTAGCGGTGCGGATGTAATCAACTTACCACCCACTATCTTACTGGATTTGTGCCACATTTTGGAAATCAATATCAC
>NC_142949.1:39235331-39240331 GCF_046866305.1 Octopus bimaculoides | reverse complement strand
TCGTCTGTCGATGTTACAAGACTTTGCCAGTCTTTTCTTCTCAGTGATCTGATTATTGGCATCGTGGTTGTTGTTGTCGCTATTGTTGTTGTTGACCTCATAGCCTTAGTTATTCTTGTTGTCGTTGTGCTTGGCGTTTTTTTTTTTTTTTATAGTAGGCATGAATCATCGGAATTATGTTGAATGTCTGTGTTTCCCATTTGTCTTTTCCTTGGTCATCATGAATTTTTACCACTGACGTCCAGTTTCTTTCAAGTATCACGTGATACACAATACAAGCAGGGAATTGACTTGAGTCGTTAGCGTGCCGGACCTAGTACCAAACACTATCTGTTCCGACTCTTTATGTTATGAGTTCAAATAGCGCCGACGCCAAGGTTGCTTTTCATCTTTTTTTTTGGATGAGAGAACCCCCCCCCCCCAAAAAAAAAACAAATACACCAATCCCAGTCGGAGCAATTTAGCAACTGTAAGAACGTCGAACCTTGTAGTATTTGTTCCGGTTCTTTACGTTCTGAGTTCAAACCCCACCCTGGCCAGTTTAAGAAGAACACCTGGAATAGTAAGTGCTTTTAGTGGGGTCCACTCTGTTGCAAACTTTGGGGCCAGGTTTCCGTTCTGAGGATATCTTCCCCGCTTTCCCTTTCACTCTCAAAGTCACTTAGATTACGTGTTGGGCAAAACGTTCTCTCCTATAACACAATCAATAATAATAATAATAATGGTTCCAGTAGTTATTGAGGGAAAAGGCAAGTTGATTACATCGTCCCCAGTACTTGATTGGTCCTTGTTTGAAAGGCGAAGTCCACCTCAGCGGGATTTGAACTCAGACCGTAGTGTCGGACGAAATGCCGCTAAGCATTTTGTCCGAGGTGCTAATGATACTACAAGCTCTCCGCCTTGTTATCATTATTATTAATATTAATATTACTATTACTATTAAGGCGGTGCGCTGACAGAATCATTAGCATGCCGGGCAAAATGCTTAGCGGCACTTCACCAGTCTTTATGTTCTGAGTTCAAATTCGGCCGAGATTGACTTTGCCTTTCGGGGTCGATTAGATAAGTACCAGTTGAACACTGGGGTCGATGTAATCCAGTTGCCTTTCCCTCCACATTTCAGACTTTGTGCTTATAATAGTAAAGATTATTATATGCACATATAAATAACTACATAGGCACACATAATAATAATAATAATAATAATAATAATGATTTCATTAGGTTTTTAACATCTGGTGTTTACCATACCATATATATATATATATATATATATATATGGTGGGGGGTGGCTCGTGTTGCTGTATGTATGCCTTTATACAAACACAGATATGTAAACACAATTAAATAGACATAAAAAGATATTCGGTTTTCATCGGGAAACAAAAGAACCCAACAAACTGCGAAACTCGCCACACACACACACACACACACACACACACACACACACACACACACACACACACACACACACACACACACACACACACCAGAATCGGCCAAAACAATCATCACACGAAAACAATCATCAGTCTATCACAAACAGACGGCAATTAGCTTCTAAACAGATCAGTTAAAACCGATCGCAATTAACGTCTTAAACACTTCGGTGAACACCGAAAGAGTTGAAAAAGAAATGAAACATGGAAGGAGATCGCTAAACATAAAAAGTGTGCAATAAAAACAATCAGTTTAAAAAGCGTTTAATGTAAACAAAGATAGACATAACTATATCGATCTAATGTAAACCAATAATGCATCGAATAAGCAGATCAATAACATTAACAGCATTTAATCTCGTATTTACTTGAATGCATGCAATATACAAAAATATACAGAGATACATGCGGTGCCAATGCATGTGTGTGTGTGCGTGTATATATATGTTTGTATGTATAATGGATATATTTCTATTTTTATAAATATACATGTCTATGGCTGGGTGTGAATGGATATGTGTGTGTACGTGTATATGTGTGTGTATGTGTATATGTGTGAGTGTGTGTGTGCTTGTATACGAACATATATGTTTACATTTCTTGTTGTCGACACACCTGACGTAGACAACAGGTGAGTCTTGGGCAATTTGATGCTGAACAACTGAACAACACAGTTGTAAAACTATAAGTCAGTGGACTTACCTGCACATTATTTCGTGTGTTAATAACACCCGACACATTTCGGGATTCTTGTCTTGGCCCTCGTAAACGATGGCCTGCAATAGAAACGAAAAGATACATGAGACGCCTGCTGGGGATGTTCGCGAAAGCGGACGACAGAAACTAACAAACATAAATGACACAGAGTTCAGGGGTCTTCATATATATGTGGACCGGAAATTATATCAATGCAAGAAATAACTTTAAACACACACACACACACATATGTATGTATGTATGAGTGTGTGTGTGTACTCGTTTGCAGGTGAGTGGCCCAGATCTCATAAAAATCTGGATTGTGAATTTCTAGACTCATACAACACATGAATATACTCTACAACCTGCAATGAGTACACTCATCTCATTTCTTCAATAAATAAATTGTGTGTACGTTGATGCATACACTTACAAACAAATAGATACATTCATTCGTCCATCAATACACACACATACACTCGCACGCGCATATATGTGTGTGTGTGCATAATTGATAACTATGTACATATGTGTGTGTGTGCGTGTGTGTGTGTGCGAATCTGTGCGTTCATTATTTGTATATAAATATATTTGTGTGTATGTGTGTGTCCATCTTTATATCTGCTACGATAATTTACTGCTCTACAGCACACACAAGTCAGCCGCCGTATTATTGACTCAAGCAAAGATATGGCCGTGACGGGTCGGTCGGGGGGGGGGGGGGCGGAAGGGGCGCCATAACGACCACATTCTCTTCTTGACTTATTGGAGAGTCAAGGCATACATAGTAACACCTATACACACACACGCGCACACACACCATTATGTATGTATATATGTATGTGTGTGTATATATATTTAACTTCTCTCCTAACGTTATTGTGAGTGTGAGAGAGAGGGAGAGAGTAAGAAAGAAATACATATATATATATATGTGTGCAGTGTGTGTGTATGTATGTATTTCGTGCTCACCCCTTTAAACCCTGAGAAAATATCAACCTATAAAATATAAAAGAGACCACTTGTTGTTTCTGTTGTTGTTGTTGTCATCGTCTATATTTTGGTGTCCGTTTTTTATTTATTTATTTATTTTTTTTAAAAATCATTTTTGTAATTCCTTCTGGAATTTTTGCTCAAGACAACAGTTTCGATATTAAAAAAAACGCGCGCGCACACACACATATACACGCACGCACGCACGCCTCTCTCTCTCTCTCTCTCTCTCTCACACACATATTTGTATGTGTGTGTGTGTGTGTGTGTGCAGGAGTCGCAGCAATGACTTTGATTTAAGAAGTCTGCATGTCAAAGAGTTCAATCTCAGTGCACGGCATCTTGGGGCAAGTATACAATCAATCCGGATTAACCAAAGGCTTGCGTGCAATGCAATATATATATATATATATATATATATATATATATATATATATATATATATATATATATGCACTGACAGTCTGGCATTCAGGCAAACAGACAGACAAAAGAGAGATTCCATAGAAGTAGAGGTGGGAAATATGGTAAATAGAGCAGTAAAGAAACCCGAGAAAAGTCTTGGAAGAGGTTTGGCAGTGCCAAAATAAGGTTAAGGTATTAACACCATGTTGACACTAACGAGCCTGTTGAAGACTCAAAGACTCCTTGGAACGGGACCAATTCTTCACTCTATTTAGAACATTCAAAAGACCACCAGGAAGTCAACCTGAAAAAGCAGGTTTTACCGCTTCTATAATTGTTCTGTCACAACTTCTTTCATATCCCTCCCTACCTCGTTCTCTATTAGTCCTCCTCCTCCTCCTCCATCTATCTATCTATCTATCTATCTATCTATCTACTTAACCTATTTCCCAGCCTATTTATATATTTGTCTAACTACATATCTATTTATCTATCTGTGTTTACCTAGCTAGCTACCTACCTACCTACCTACCTATCTATCTATCTATCTAGCCACTGATCCATCCATCTATCCATCCCTATATGTATGCATATAAGAATGTATGTATGTATGTATGTATGTATGTATGTGCGTGTGTGTCCGTCCGTTGAGCCTGGCTCACCTGAACCACGAGCTCCATCTAGTCAAGAAACATATGTAGCGTGCAGTTTACCCGCGCCTCTCCCTCAATTTGGATGTATGTGCGTGTACATTAAAGATAATGGTGTTATAGCTTACCTGTTTAGTTACAGAGTCAATCAGTCTAACGTAAAGATCCTGTTCTTGTCGAACACCTGTCGAGAAAAATAAATGGGAAAAAAAATGAATATTAAATGAATTCATGGTATCACAGTTTATTAATCGCGGCCCACAACCATTCGACTATCATACAATATTGTTGTTAAGCTTGGTTTGCAAGCCCCTTGTTACCGGTTCGAGTTCACTGTGTGGCCGTTGGATCACGTGCGTTTTTACCATCGTTTCACAAATGTTTTGAGGGAAATTTGCTCGTTGATGTAAGTTAACGACAAGATAGGTATCCTGCCCTAGAAAAATCCACCTCAACAGATTCCGTTCGACTCCAGGCGAACATGAGAAAATTGACGATAAATCGTTGACGACAATGATTGTCAATCCATACGGTACTACATACATCTAAACTATTCCAGCAACTCTCTTCACTCCACCCATCTCACAGTCAATACTTCTGACATCCTGCTTTTATTGACATACCCGCTTTCTATTCCACCCCTCTCCTAGTCAATACACCTGACATTACACACGTCCAGACTAATCTACCAATTTCCTGTCTACCAATTTCCTCATTCGATACATCTGACTTTCTTCTTGTCTACATTAAACTTTCGTAATTTTTCCTTCACAACTCCTATCCAAAACTTCTCACAAAATTACACACGTCCATTCTA
>NC_142949.1:39217831-39230331 GCF_046866305.1 Octopus bimaculoides | reverse complement strand
GAGGTAACTCCTCCTGAAGATATAGAGTCAAAATTAAAAGAAGAGTGCCATTTGTTATGTGGTGAACGATATTTCGACATCTCGTGTGTCTTCAACTGGTTCAAAAAATAAATTTGTCAATCTACTTCATTTTGGTTAATATAGAAAGGATTGAGGTAACTCCTCCTGAAGATATAGAGTCAAAATTAAAAGAAGAGTGCCATTTGTTATCTGGTGAACGATATTTCGACATCTCGTGTGTCTTCAACTGGTTCAAAAAATAAATTTGTCAATCTACTTCATTTTGGTTAATATAGAAAGGATTGAGGTAACTCCTCCTGAAGATATAGAGTCAAAATTAAAAGAAGAGTGCCATTTGTTATCTGGTGAACGATATTTCGACATCTCGTGTGTCTTCAACTGGTTCAAAAAATAAATTTGTCAATCTACTTCATTTTGGTTAATATAGAAAGGATTGAGGTAACTCCTCCTGAAGATATAGAGTCAAAATTAAAAGAAGAGTGCCATTTGTTATCTGGTGAACGATATTTCGACATCTCGTGTGTCTTCAACTGGTTCAAAAAATAAATTTGTCAATCTACTTCATTTTGGTTAATATAGAAAGGATTGAGGTAACTCCTCCTGAAGATATAGAGTCAAAATTAAAAGAAGAGTGCCATTTGTTATCTGGTGAACGATATTTCGACATCTCGTGTGTCTTCAACTGGTTCAAAAAATAAATTTGTCAATCTACTTCATTTTGGTTAATATAGAAAGGATTGAGGTAACTACTCCTGAAGATATAGAGTCAAAATTAAAAGAAGAGTGCCATTTGTTATCTGGTGAACGATATTTCGACATCTCGTGTGTCTTCAACTGGTTCAAAAAATATATTTGTCAATCTACTTCATTTTGGTTAATATAGAAAGGATTGACACTCTTCTTTTAATTTTGACTCTATATCTTCAGGAGGAGTTACCTCAATCCTTTCTATATTAACCAAAATGAAGTAGATTGACAAATTTATTTTTTGAACCAGTTGAAGACACACGAGATGTTGAAATATCGTTCACTAGATAACAAATGGCACTCTTCTTTTAATTTTGACTCTATATCTTCAGGAGGAGTTACCTCAATCCTTTCTATATTAACTAAAATGAAGTAGATTGACAAATTTATTTTTTGAACCAGTTGAAGACACACGAGATGTCGAAATATCGTTCACTAGATAACAAATGGCACTCTTCTTTTAATTTTGACTCTATATCTTCAGGAGGAGTTACCTCAATCCTTTCTATATTAACCAAAATGAAGTAGATTGACAAATTTATTTTTTGAACCAGTTGAAGACACACGAGATGTCGAAATATCGTTCACTAGATAACAAATGGCACTCTTCTTTTAATTTTGACTCTATATCTTCAGGAGGAGTTACCTCAATCCTTTCTATATTAATAATAATAATAATAATAATAATAATAAGAAGAAGAAGAAGAAGAAGAACGGTGGGTTTGATGGTGATGATGATGATTTCTTTATTTGGTACAGAGGCCACAGATCAGGTGGATATCAGAAGGGCAGTATAGAACTTGTGTGGAGACGGTTTACGTAAAAGAGGAGGGGAAAAGAGAAAGGCAATAACGAAAATGCAACATCGAAAATCTAAACTTAAATAGGAATTAAAGGATGTCTTGGTAAAACGATAGCAAGATGAGTCCCAATATGGCCGATAGTGGAAAAAGTTGAGCAGAATGGATGTATACAAAGTACAATGGCAACATTGATATGTATATATATATATATATATATATATATATATATATATATATATATATATATATATATATATATATATATATATATATAATATATATAATAGCACTGCTCGGCACCATAGACATCATACGTTGCATGCTTTCAGTACTGTAAAGATAAGGAAACCAAAGCGAAATCCTGCACAGAGAGCTGCACTGGTTAATAATAATGATAATGATAATGATAATAATAATAATAATAATGATAATAATAACAATAATAATAGTGACAGCAATAGCAATAGTTTCTGATTTAGATCCAAGACCAACTGAGAATGAGAGAAACATCTTTGATTGTAGCTGTGCTCTATCCGGACAGACCTGGGGTTAAACAAGAACTCCAATAAAACAATGATAAAAATAACAACAGGAAGAACTAAAACGTCTGTGTAGTGTGTGCTGTGATGTAGTATGGTTGAGTGTCTTGTCGAAGAGAAGTATCGATAATGACAGTAAACCGTTTCTATATTGAACGAGAATGGATCAGATCCTTTAATCTTCTGGTTCAGTCGAGCAGCCACGAAAGAATCCATGTGGAAGGAAATTGTGACATGTTTGCCATGTTTGCAGATAAACGACATAAATCCATCCTGCCATTCCTCTTCCTACACCACCTCTCCTTCCTCCTCCGCCTCCTCCCTCTCTCTCACATACACACACACACACACGTACAAGTACATTCTGGCAAAACACAGTACGCTTTCACAAAAACCGTCACCGCCACTATAAGACTATGGTTCCACCATTGCTTCTCCCTCCTCCGCTTCCGCCTCTTCCTCCACCACCTTCAAAGCCATCGTTACTACCAGCGTCGCCATCAGGTTGCTGCTTCCGTCATCAATATCTTACAACAACGTGAACAAGATTTACAACAACAGACATCATTCATGCACAGAAACACACACATCAATACAATTATATATATATATATGCATGTCTATGTATGTATGTATGTATGTATGTGTATATCTATCTATCTGTGTGTCTACACACACACACACACACACACACACATATATATTTACATATAGATATAAACATAAGCATATAAGTAATAATTTAAATTTCGGTATACACCTTGTAGTATGCTATTTAAAGCCCGTTCTCAGTATTCGGCTAACTGATGTCAACATTATGGATTTATGTGCGACAGGATTTACTTCACTGCGGAGACAAATCTGCACCTACGATGAACCACGATTGTTTGTACATCGTCTCTCCTGCAATGTACTGGTGTACGATGGGTCGAAACGATCGTAGTGTACTAAGAGTCTCGTGAATTCCATTTTCTTTAACTCATATTTTTACACACACACACACACACATCCATATATGGTACACTGTTTTGTTGTTGGAAGGATCAACAAAGAAGTATTCTGTGTGTTAAGATATAAATATCTAATAAACATTGAATTAGAATGCGAGCTACTATAAGTTTCATGCTGTGCAAGAACAATAATCGGACGCGCTTGTATGGCGCGTCGTGTACTATCCTTAATCTTTCAGGGACTGAATAAACAAATATCATATTTATTGTTTATTTTAAATCGGAAAGTTTGCAAGGTAGTACACGGCTCGCTATAGAAACTCGCCGATTAATCTATTATGTAAGCATGAAACTTATAGAAGCTCACACTTACATTCTGCCTTTATTAAATTCCATCCATCTATCTATCTGTGTGTGTCACTCTCTTTTTCTATCTATATACCTATCCCCCATCAACCTGTCTTCCTATTTCTCTGTCTCGTTCTCTATCTCTCTCTACCTATCTACCTATCTATAAAGAGAGAGGAAGAGAGGTACTGTGTGATTGGTACACACACACACACACACACACACACACACACACGCACAGAGTCTGGAATGTTTTACAAAGGTCACAGTCTCGCTTCCTCTCTCCCTTCACTAAATTATGAAATAATAGTAATGATGATGATGATGATGATGATGATAAATAAATAAATAAATAAATAAATAAATAAATAAAGGTAACAATTGAAATAAAAACATTTTTTTTTCTGCTCAGATGAAAATTATATTAATGAATCCTTTAGTCTCGTATTTAAACACGTAGATAGATTAACGTGACTGACAGACTGTTGTTGTTGTTGTTCTTGCTGTTGTCGGTTTTATTAATGGTGGTGAAGGTTGTAGGCTGAATGGTGGTGACGGTGGTAGTGGTGGTGGTGGAAGTGGTTGTTACTTGAAATTGTGGTGTTGGTGGTAGTGACAGTGCTGAGTGTTGTTGTGGTGGGGGTGGGGGTGGGGGTGGTTTTTATTGATGATGGCGCTGTTGGTGGCGATGGTGTTGGTAGTTGTGGTGTAGGTTGAAGTGGTGATGGTGGTGTTGTGATGGTTGTGGTGGTGATGTCGGTTGAGGTAGTTGGAGTTTGTGGCGGTGAGGGGTTTCGTCGACGGAGGATTATAGAAACAAACGCGTGAGTTGGTACTTATTGGTAGTGGTAGGCGTGGTTGGGATGACGATGGAAGTGGTGTAGTCGTGTAATTAATTGCGATGGTGGTGGTGGTGGTGGTGGTGATGCCAATGGTATTACTAGTAGTATTGAGGATACACGTATTAGTAGTGTGGTGGTGATGGTGGTGGTGATATTGAAATAGAACTTGATAACGATGGCGCTGGTGCTGATGGTGACGTACTAAGAGATGGCGTAGGTACCGTTCGTAATGGCTCTGCGATTGTGTAGATGTTGTTGGTGCTGTTGCTTAGTCCCTGGGAAACCCTGATGGAGCATTACCGTTCCTTTATCAAAAGACTTTCCAACAAATCGTAAAGCGGAGAACAATAATTTCAAATGCTGGCATACGGCGAACAGTGACCCTGGAAGGATGAAAGTCAACCTCAGCGGACTTATGCACTTACTACTACTACTACTACTACTACTACTACTACTACTACTACTACTACTACTATTAATAATAATAATAATACTATCTACTGGAGGCAAAAGGCCTCAAATTTGTGGGGAGGGGACTAGTGGATTACATCGACCCCAGTGTTTCACTGATACTTAATGTATCGACTCCGAAAGGATGGAAGGCGAAGTTGACCTCGACGGAAATTTGAACTCAGAACGTAGCGTGCTAACCATTCTGCCAGCTCGCCGCCTTACTAAGAATAAAAATATTAATGTTCGTCCGAAGTTGTCGATCATGACGAAGGACATTACACGCGATAAGCATCCCCCCTCCACTACCACTGTCGCCGCCACTACCACCAGAATCAACACCACCGCCGTCGCCGCCGCCATCACAACGACCACCACCGTCGCCAGGGCCGCCATCACTCCCATCGTCATAAATGTCGTCAGAAGCAGAGTACTAAGGTAACCACCATAACAATTTTACGATAATCACCACCTTCATCGTCGACTCTGCCGTCAATACACCCCGACTAACCACCAACAAAACTGCTCTTCAACCAATATTACTAAACTTCCGCTGCCATTGAAACCGATTAAAACAAACTACCCCCACTACAACATTGGTACCAGACCCCTACGCCGTTATGCCTCCCTCCCCCATCCTCGTCACAACCCTACGCCACTGTTTATTGATATTCATCAGTGGTCCAGTGTTTAGCAGCACCAAAGCATCACAGACACGCCACTGGGTGGTGTGTTTAATGAAAAAAATGCAGGTCGACAGTAAGTCGGAGTCAGTCTGGTCTCGACAGTGACTGGCTTTGATCCACGTCGTCAGGGACCAAACAAAACAAAGAGAAGGAATAACAACACCAACAAACACGAATTGCACATAAATACATACACACATTACATATCTATATGTAAGCATCTACCTATCCATCCATCCATCCATCCATCCATCCATCTATCTAGCTGTACTCACACACATATGCCGTAAGCACACTGCTAACACATTAAATAGCACGACTACCACGAAAACGGAAAAATATCAACCAATACCGCCGCCGTCGCTGCAGCCATGACCATCACCGCCACCAAACACAATCCGTCTCCAAATTATTGCTCGACCTCTTTGAAATAACAGACAGAACTCTCTCTCTCTCTCTCAAATCTCACCCTTGTGTTCAAACCCCCCAAAATGAAAGACATTCTGGATAATGTAGCCCTAGGTATACTATGCCTGAATAAAACAAGGCAGGGGAAGCAACAACAATAACAACAACAACAGTACTAGGATAACAGGGCAGAATCAGCACCATCCATCGTTACCACCACCATCACGATCACCACCGCCGCCATCTCCACCATCCTCGTGAAATGTCCTTAATCATATATCAGGGCTTATCTGGGTCTTGAACCAATTATACACGAATTCTGTCCATTTGGCTCAGAAGTGGACCACGCTGTGGTTCTTTCAGGTCACCGTGACATTTATTCAGATAAAAGCCATATTCTATATTGATTATTTTTAATTGTTTTTTTTCTCGATTATGCTTCTCAATTTTCTATTATTATTATTATTATTATTATTATTATTATTATTATTATTATTATTATTATTATTATTATTATTATTATTATTATTATTATTATTATTATTATTATTATTATTATTATTATTATTATTATTATTATTATTATTATTATTATTATTATTATTATTATTATTATTATTATTATTATTATTATTATTATTATTATTAAATAATTAATTTCATATTTTTGCACTTCAGATATGACTAGGGGTGCTTTGTTTTGTTATTTTTTTTTATAGTTTGAATTACATTTGTGATTGAGGAATCGGAAGGGGTGGGGGTGAGAAGAAGGTGTTATTTAACTGGCATTCAGTGAGATATGGGCAACGGAAGGTATAGGAAAGTAATGAACCACTACAACCACTGCACCGCCACTACCACCACCACTGCAACGACCAGTCCAACACACACATATATAAATGTATATACATATATATATATATATATATATATGTGTGTGTGTATGAGTATATAATGTATATACTGTTCGCAGTAGATGAAATGTCTACAATGAAGAGTTTCTCTGAAATTACTCGTTACGGTTTTGGAAAATGAAGGTCACACAATACATCACATAGTGTCAATGCAGATTTACATAACGATGAAATAGTCAAAGCTGGAATCACGGATCTATTCGACCATGGGTTGACCATGGGTTGAACAACATCAACGACCGTCATCAACACAACAACAGTAGCAACAACAATTGGTAATAACGTTATTTGTGACGTTAAACGTATTGCTTTCAAATGTTGGAACCAAGGCCAGCAATTTTGTGGGTGGAGGGGGTAAGTCGATTACATCGCCCCCCCCACCATCAGTGTTCAACTGGTATTTATTTTATCGACCCCGAAATGATAAAAGGCAAAGTCAACTTTGGCCGCATTTGAACTCAGAACGTTACTCAAGACCACCACCATCGATAAGAACAAGATTAACACCACCACCACCACCGGAACTACAAACACACCATCGCCACCATCACCATCAACATCATAAGAAGCAATAACATACCACCGGTACCACAAGCATCGTCCCCACCATCATCTCCACCATCAGCGCTACCACCAACACTACAGGCATCACCAAGAACTGTCACCACTACCGCCAACACGACTAACCATAATAGCACCACAGCCAACACCACCAAGCATCTCCACCCCACCACCACCTACAACAACAGCATTACCAACATTTTCAGCCTTACCATCAATGACAACCAACAAGTAGAAAGAAAAGCAAAAAACAAAAAAAAAATGAGAAAACATTTCTTTCTTCGAAAAGTCATCATAAGGGGGTGGGGTGGGTCTCCTCCACCCCATCTTCGCCCCCAAGGGAGTTGACCCTACATCGAATGTCCATTACGGAGGTGATAACCTCGATATTCTTAACACTTCAACAGCAGCCATTACCTATAGCCAACCAATCATAACGATAAATGAAGATAATAACAAGAGTAACAGCAACAGATGATGACGATGATGGTGATGATGATGATGACGACGATGACGATGACGATGATGGTGGGGACGACGCTCATGATCGATTTTAGAGATTACAAGAAATGGTTTGATGAGCAGGAGGAGATGATGGTGGTGGTGGTGGTGCGTGCGTGCGTGAAGCGATAAGTGAAGGAGATCGACTGACAAACATGATGGCCACCTGTCTACCCTTAATACAAGAAATAGGCAGCTACAAACACACACAGCCACTTCCTCTTCCTCCTCCTCCTCCTCCTTCCTGCTTTTCATCATCGCTGCTCTCAATACGTTCTCCTTTATTCCCCGTTTGAAGTAATTATATCATTCTGCAAATATGACCTTCTTGCCATCATACGTTATGCACACACACACACACACATATATATACACACACACGCATAAGCCTATATATATATGTATACACATATATATATACTTATCTATATATAAATACATATATATGAACACACATATATACATACATATATATATATATAAGCATATATATATACATATATATATATATATATACACATATGTATATGTGTGTATATGTGTGTGTGTGTGCGTGCGTCTTTGTACCTGTATTTGTCCACCACTGCTTGAGAATCGGTGTTGGTGTGTTTGTATTCCCGTAACTTAGGTTCGGCAAAAGAAACCGATAAAATAATTGCCAGGCTTAACAAAAAATTATTCAAGGTGGTGCCCCAGCGTGGCCGCAATCAAATGACTAAAACAAGTAAAAGATAAAAGATATACATGCATATATCAATATTTGTTTTTATGTTCTGTTATTATAATTTTAAAGGAATCTGACAGGCTTCAATATACTGTTGTAGAGTACAGATTTATTTTTCTCACACAAGAATACTATTGATAGTGACTTCGAAGCTTCAATCAGCTAAGCCATCGTCGAACTGTGATGCATTGAAGTTTAGCTTGATTTTATATACTGCCGATTGAATTAAAAATCCTTCTCGGGTATGCGGGTTTCAGAGGTTCACTAATAAAACAGTCCTATGGCTTGAAGCTGACACACATAAATATACGCACCTGCTTACAGAGTTCTATGTACATGAATAAATTCTACACAAAATGCAACACCAAATTTAATAAATGAAATTTCTGCAAAACACCTCTCTACATTAGAAACCATTATTCGAAGATCTTTAGAATGAACTTCGAAGGTTATATCATTACTGTTTTTCACAGATCAAGTGACCACATACAGGCCGTCCGCCCTACTTGTAATCAACGGCATTCCTACTATTAATTGTCAGGTACAGTCTAAGACTAATTATATAGTGTGCCCTTCTTTTTAAGAGGGAACATTCGGCTGTTATTTCTTGCAAACCGAATGACTACTTAGAGTCTCTGAAGGATAATTTTTTCGTGAACTCCTAAAGCTACTGTGGGTTCCCAAATTACTATTTTGCTTGTGTGGACACCTCAAAATCTTACATGGACCCTCAGGGGTCACATGGACCGTCAAGAGTCACATGGACCTTGGTTGAGGACTACTAGTCTGGACGCTCGATTCTGGAGAAAAAGACCGAAACGTCAACACTGGAACGTCTCTGATCATCTGCTTGTTCAGTCGGAGCTGACTTGGGCTTCAACGACAACAGCAGCAACAACAAGAACAACCACTACTACTACTGCTGCTGCATCAACAATAACGATATGAACAACTACTACGACAAAACTGAACAGACAAAACAAAAAAGAGGGAGGAAAACCCCGTCTAACTGCTTTTGTTGATTTTCTCTTAAATTCTTTGTTTATTCGTTAGAAGTCAATCAGTGTGTAGAGAAATCAGGAAAAAAAAATATTCAAGATTTTATTTTTTTTTTTTTAACCCCAACGGATATAAAATCCCCGAGATAAGAGGAAAGAAAATTGAAATTTAACTACAAACAACAAATAAAAATATTCCAAAAGATTATTGATTTATTTATAAAAAAAATTTAGAAACAAACCTATTAAAAATAAGAATAAAAACAAACTGTTTCCTTCCTCCCCGCTTCTGCGCATTCAACCCACAAAACTTATTTATAAACAAAGTTAATCAATCAATTATCTATTTAATTAATACTGTAATTAATTAAAATACAACATCGGAATGCTTATATTTGTTTAATTAGTACAGAATTATATCAGTTTGAAGCGCAGTGACTGTAAATTGCTTAACGTAGTACAAGACGTTTGAATACGAAGTTCGTGGGATCGAATTGAAGCTAAATTACGGTATGAAGTGAATCTATTAGTACTGGCTGTGATATTTTTTATCATCATTCTACTAATTTTCAGCCATTTGAATATAGCCATGCTGGAGCACCACCGTCAGTTATTTTTTTCTATCGATTAAATCCGTCCCAGAACTCTGGTTCTGTTTTATCAATATTGTAAGAGAATCTTGTGCGCGGTTTGAACTCAGAACTTAAGGTTATGCAATTTTATCCGAAGCCGTATAGGACTATGTAGAAATGTATGTACATGAAATGAGCGGATGGTGTCTGTCTGTCTGTCTGTCTTAACACTTACGTCTGAAGAAAGTAAACTTTGTGTCTGATAAATGACTTAACTTGTGCCGAATTACACCAGTTGGGGGTCAATAACCTATCAGTTCTGAAACTGTTTCGATATGAGAAATAGACACACCTGCACACACACACACACACACACACACACACACACACACACACACACACATACGCACGCGCGCGGGTGTATATAATGACGGAAGAACCAGGATATAGGGAAATGCTTCGTGTGACTGACAAAATTAGACAGGTAGATTGTTAGTTAGAGACGGTTAGATAAGATCGATAGATCGATAGATCGATAGCTGGATAAATAGACAAATAGATATCTCTAAATTGATAGACTGGTAAACAGAGATAGAGAGAAAGAGGAAGACAGAGAGAGAGTGAAAGAGAGGGAGTGAGAAAGAGAGAAAGACACATTGATAGACGGTCTGACAGAGAGACAAAGATAGATATATAGGTCCGTGGCTAGTCTGACGAACGAGATATGGTGGCATTTAAAGCCAGACGTAGACGTGTCAACCATGATAAACAATTCTGGTGCTGTTTTCATTGCAGCAGAACAGAACAGCATTTCGCGCCCCACCCCACCCTCTCTCTCTCGTGGCCATCACCTTCCTCCTCTGTATATATTTATACATACACAAACATATACGCATACATATATATATATATATATATATATATATATATATATATATATATATATATATATATATATATATATATATATATATATATACATATATATATATATATATGTACACACACAGAGACACACACGTATATGCATATGTATGCATCTGTGTGTGTGCACATATATATATCTGTTCTTTTCTACTCTTAGCACGACGCCCGAAATTTTGGGGGAGGGGGCCAGTCGATTAGATCAACCCCAGTACGCAGCTGGTACTTAATTTATCGACCCCGAAAGGGTGAAAGGCAAAGTCGACCTCGGCGGAATTTGAATCCAGAACGTAAAGACAAACGAAGTACCGCTAAGTACTTCGCCCGGTGTGCTAACGTTTCTGCCAGCTCGCCTTTATATATATATATATATATTCGATGATCATAGTCTTGTAGTCTAAGAAAGACGGTCCTGTAATTCCTTTTGGTAATCAAGTGTGCAGTACCTTATCTAATTTCGTCCATCAGATTGACGTTGTCTGAACAGACGCACGGTGCACCACATGTCAAGTGTTGAAGTGACCGCAAAACAACGTGAGATGGAGTATTTTGCTCAAGAACTTAATGCACCACCCAGTCCATGTGCTGAAAATCACGATCGAGATCGTGTGTGCAAGGGCATGCGCCCTCACACAAACACGTGCGTGCGTGTATACACACACGTACATATATCGTCACATTTAGAAATATACTCATATAAAGCCACACAAACATACACGGATCACATACGCTGAGAGCAAGAGAATGTGAGAGAGAAATTAAATAGAATAAACTGAAAACAATATGTTAGATAAGAGAATTAGAAGAAATGTAGACGATAGGATATGTGACACAGATCCAAAATATATCACGCACACACACCCACACACACTGCAACGCAACTAACACGAACATATATATTCACACAAAGAAAAAGTTCGCTCACTAACATATATACAATTAAAAATAAGTTTGGAAACTGCAAAACAAATAGCGAGATGAAAAATGGATGAGAAGCAGACCATAGAGTAACTAAGCTGTAAGATGTCTCAAGAAAAGTGTGACTTACACTAATAAAGGTGTGAAATGGTGTGTTTGGAGAGATTTTTTTCTGTTGAACATTTTACAAGAGACTTAAGGAATTGGTCACTAAAAGATGAGAGTTTAAGTATTTAATGTGTTGTGACATAAATGGCAGTTTGGCGGCAGTTTATTTCGTAGCTTACTATCTGTGAGAACGCGGTTGTAGTAGTGGTGAATCAAGACAGTTGATAATGATCTTGATGGAGGTTGGGGTGGTGGTTGAGTGGTAGTTTTGTATGTGATGGATATAATGTGTTTGAAGATTGTGGTATCGGTTCCTTTACATGTAGGCGTCTTGTGGCATTGGTGCGATAGACGGATATACATGCAAAGACTTACAGACACACGTGGACGCATACTCCAACAAAATTGTATATAGTATGGTATAATTATATTCAGGTGTGTGTGTGTATACGTATATGTATGCATGTATGTTTGTGTGTATAAATA